>NC_143573.1:60315681-60618712 GCF_054136105.1 Typopeltis vanoorti | reverse complement strand
CCTTGCTAGTCGTGGGTCGTCTTCTGCTGAACATCTACTCTCAAAATAATGCAAATGATTCATAAATTGAAACCTAAGATATATAAAAATCCCCGTGGCCCGTTTTGAGATCATTAAACGTTTCTGTGGAGTTCTTACAGTGTTGTTAATTTCAATGTCAGGAACAAATGTATGAATTAACTTCCAAAATTAATCGATTTCTTGTAGTCGTGTTCTTCAGAATTAGTCTATCATCACAGCTCTCATCCAAGAAGAACATTCCAGAGTATCCAAAAATTTAGAATTTCTCTTTCGTTCAAGGGATTACTTAATCTCTGAGCAGCTATTCCTCATATTTCAATCACAAATTTGTCCAAATATTGAATTCTTACATTAGGGATGGTGCCCGTAAGAGCTCCATAAAATACTTGACTCAATACAGAAGAGACCAATTAGCCAGTTTAATGGCAAATCTCATTAGTTTATTCCACCACTCTCACTGCTCATAATTTAACTTTAGCCAGCCTGATTGGCTTAGTGTGGATTTACACTCCACAGCCTGTTGGTTGGAAAGCGAAAAATAGAAAAACAAATTATAAAATTAATACTAATTGAGAACACGCACAACTAACTAAATATGTACAAGTTCCTTGGAACGCAGTTTGCTTATTCTCATTTCTCATTCATTCGAAGAAGAATTGAGATTCACTAAGCTGCTTTTCTTTCAAATATTTTCACTTGCCATCTAGAAATTATTAAAATAATAATTTCATTGATTTTCTTCTCTTTATGAAAACAGTCTTGTGATTTCTATTCCTTTGAAATAAATGTTCAAAATCAAGCCACACGTCTTTTTTTTTTATTTTCTTCGTCTACTTTAACCTACTTACTATATGTCAAGTACATAATCTTTGGTATTTCTTTCGTTTCCCGAAAGAAATACCAAAGGTATTTAAAAATACCAAAATACCAAAGAAATACTCAATGCGTTAAATCTCCCCAGCTCAGTCAGTATCGGTGATGCCCTTGAGTTGAAAAGGCCGGAGATCGACTCCCTCTAGGTATAAATTGCGATGAACCTTCACAAGAACATTTCAACTGAATGTGAGTTAGACTGCTCTAACAGAGGATGAAAGATTGTTCTTCTAAAAATTCAAGTTTTCTTCTACAAACTCAAGTTTTTCTTCCTCCAAAACAAGAGAACTAACCGACTAACAAACTAAATCAAGAAAACACGAACGCACTTAACATATATAAATACATTGACCTCATCGCCTTGGTTGCTTCTTTTGTAATTCTAAAACAACAACAACAAATAAAAATGCTAATCTTAATGCGTTATTTACTATAGATAGAAGGATGTAAAGTTGATATAAGTTATGAAGAATCGGATCAATCTAGCATCTTGAACAATACAAGATTAGATGGAGTATCTTTGGTCACGGAATCGATTGTAAAAAAAAAAAAAAAACAGATTCATCCATAAGAGCCAATTTTTATTAGAAAATGTTCATAAAGAGAGCTATAAAGAGCATGTCTGAGGTTCATCTAAGTGGCAATGTAAAATATTTAAATTTATTTTGATTCATTTTGGCCTCACTGTCGCACACATCAAGTGTTTTGTATTTTGCACCAATGTTTTTTTTAAATTATTATTAAAAAATTAGTAAAAATTATTTAAATTATTTAAATTATTAAAAAATATATTTAAGCGTATTAAATACTTTATATTTGTTTTCGAGATATTTGCGTTTTATTTCTTCTTTCGAAAATCAATCCTGTAAACTGATACCCGTTGGTTAAGCCCATATTGCTTTCTTTATTTCGACAGCACTGTTATGGGAACAAACTACTAAGTAAGCAATTTTAATTGCACATGAGGACTGTTAATAATTAACTAAGTATCTTTCCAATCAGTTAAAAAAAATACTGATTCCATTAAATTTAATGAAAGTGGGCATCATAATTTCTTGATAGCATTATTTAAATTAAAAATATAGCATCTTTTAGTTAATAACTTTGGTAAGACGGTAATGGAATTTGGATATTATATTTAGCAGGAACAACATGAAAAATATTCACGCAGTTTTTTCCCCCTTGTTGCTATCATTACTATATGAGACTACCAGATGTTGTGAATACGTGAAGTTGTAGATGTGCGTTTGTGCGTGCTTGTTCTTTTAATAGGCATAGGGATGGAAAAATATGATCGAAGCATCTAATAGGAGAGGGAAATGTTTATGTGCATTTCGCGTGATAGTCCGAGTGAGAATTGAAGATTTAGAAAAAAATAATAATGACGACGGTTTATTTGTTTAAGTAAAACAAAGGGAAAATTGACTTCTTAATAGTTTTTCAACGAACAACTCACGCTGGATGGTTTTTATCTAAACGAAAATCTAAGGAAAAAAAACAAAAAAACAAGCATTCTCTTTCGTAATTGAAAATGCAGGAAAACAAACACTGAAACAAGACGGAAGCTCTAGCATTGCAAACAGAATTCAAATTTTCGCATAAGTGTGTAAGCTATAGGATCAATATGTCTGAGGTTTCTTGTAGTGATTTGAATCCGATGGTATAGGTTTGAATTTGGTTCGCATTGCTTGAATTTGGTTGGTATTTGGGCACTTGTTTCATGACGTCATAACCTGACGATTGGTATGAATGAAAAAAATTCAAATAAACGTTTATAAATCTATTATTTATTTCACCTCTGATTCCAAAGATCCCTACATCATTAACTGATAGAGCGAAATTCAATCTCCGATATTATAAATTCATTTTGGTTCCTTACGTTTTTTAATAAGATTAAAACAAACGTTTATAATCTAAATGAAGCTGTGCCCTCCCTAAAAAGACCAATTTGTGAGAATAAAAAAAAGTCCTAGAATACTAAAAAGCGTAATGATCTCAATATCGTCTATTTTATTTTTTATGACTTTCTTTTAATTAAAATAATTTGTATTTTGTTCTATTTGTACTTGAATTAAATTTGAGCACAAAATGTTAAGAAGTAGTAATGAGAAAAATTATCACTGAGAAACGTATAACTCATATATTTAGTTCTAGATTAAATATTTCATAATTTCATCATAAACTGCATAAATCAAACCACACTTTTATTATAAACGGTGCTAACAATAAACATTAACCGCTCACCTGCGAAGTTCATAAACATATATTAATAATAGCTGATGAAATTATGTTCCAAATTTCACCGTAAATTCATACATATTTGGCTGTAAGATAAGAAAAGATGTGGAAACCGAACTTACGTTTTCTTGTACAATCTCAATCCCTTTCAACCTACAGCACACGTAGTCTAGTTAGGATAAAGCATCTGAAATAAATATCGATTTAAATTTCGAGATTATTGTTAAAATGTAAGGTACTGAGATGGAATCATCATCATCATCATCAAGTTCCTGCCATGTACCCTCAAGGGGTGTACAGGATATGACAGTACTACATGAAAAATTTACATCATTACCAACTTCCTATCTACAATTTTCCTCCAAATCAGTCTGTTGCTTGTCAGGACTCCAACATTATCAGATCTTATATTTCTATCGTCTAAGGCACTTTGTACAGTATCAATCCACCTACATCTTGGTCTTCCTCTGGTTCATTTTCCTGCCAACCTGGCAGAGAACACTTGTTTTGCTAATCTTTCCTCTCCCATTCTATTTAAGTGACCATACCACCTGAGATTATCTCTGCTAACGCATTCCTGGATGCTGACAATGTCAAGAGATGGAATCAATTCATTAGTAACCAAAGTGCCTCGGTGAATTTCAGAAGCTTAAACGAATGTGCATATAATTGCAAAATTTGAGTGAGTGGCTCTTTATAATAACGTAACGATTTTAATTGTACACCCTCAAAGCACAGTCCACTCCATAGTAGAAACTTCGAAAGTCAATGTTTGCTTAATATGCTATTCTGTGAAATGAGATTTTGGAAAATAATTACTCATAACTCCAACAGAAACAAATGATATAAAGATTATAAAGACTGCGTAATGAAAAGGAAAATCGAAAGCCTATTCAGAATGAACTAGTTAGTTACTAAAGTCTTCATCTGTATTTAAATGTCGTCAAGCGGATATTAAAAATAGCCGGGATAGCCTGATATCAATAAAGTATCGTATATCATATAAGCGAAAATTCGGTGGTTTTGATTAGTTTATCCTGACCTTTTTAATTAAAAAATGAGTTGCTGTAGTTATCAGTTAAAAGGGCACTGGATCATCGTTAGCAGTCATCCTACGAGGAAACATCACTCAATGAATAGGCACTAGAAACATATATATGTTTACTGCATTTATTGTGTGGGAAAATGAAAACGTCATTAATACTCTCATTAGTTGCTTCTGGTATTTAAATTCTCCTTTATCACTCTTCAATGAGAGATATTTAACACGTAAACCGCCGAAATTAGTTTATATTACTTTTATGCAAACTCGGATAATCCGTTATTAATTTTAAGGCATAAACATGAAGTAATAATTTATAAATTATAATTTCATGTAAGTAAATAAGTTAATAATTTCATGCAGTTAAATAAGGCCCGAATAACGCTTTGGAAGTGACGTAAGTGACGTTGGTTTGCATCCATAGCGCTAGGTCGCCTGAAGAAAGCTGTTCTCAGTTCGAATCTAATCGCCTGCTAGAGGAACTTCTTTTTAACCTTTTTCTTCGATCACATCCTGAAGAAGACGATCTCTGGCACTGGTCAGCCGATTTCTTCTTCTTCGTCTTCCAGAAACTCGGATTTCTGGTCCTGTCACCTCACGAAAGTCGATTGTAGAACCCACATTATTTCAGATAAAACTGATATTTTGTATTAGTGTTAAGGATCACTACTTAGTGCATTTCTTCACCTCTCTTCACCGGATACTGTTTGACATTACTGTTCCTCTTGGGCGAGATATCTGTGATTAGTTACCGGTGAAGATTGCTCTTCCTCTTCAGTCTCCAAAAATGGCAAAAAAGACCTCGTTCTACTTTCTATATGGAATAAAAAGCGGTTGCAGATTTATTTGTAGATAAATAAAGATACGTATGCTTATTGGCCAGTTTATTAAAGATATCGACCTAACAGCGACCTGTGGACTGACTTTAAAAAGGATAAAGTTCTTGCACACTGTGATTGGAATGGTTGGAATTACGAAGATATTAAGTATGAAAACTATTGCGGGGTGTTTATCATGTCTGTTTTGTGTTATGTCTGGCAAATCTGTCTATTTTGTGAATGAAAAAAACTAAAGTTACGAGGGCGGTAAACCCTGTTGGCTCCGTTTCAAAGACCTTCTACCTCACCTTCGTTTGAAAAGGTAACATAATATTTCCTCGTCTCAAAGACGCTGTCCTTAATTCAACGAAATTCTTTAACACTCCACAGATGTTATGTCGAGCATCTTCGGATTTGCTCGTTGGGTGTAGAGTAAGCAAATTAAACATTATAAAAGTGAAAACAGTAATGAAAATGTAATGACATAAAACTAATCAAATAAGTCTTGCTGAACTGCAGAACTTGAAAAGTGCATAATATGAAGGCACATTGTCGTCCCTCTATTTGCTCCAGCTGTTTGTTCGATACTGCACCCCTCTCACTCGTTTCATGCTTTGATTCAGAGGCATGACACTGAGAAAGTACTGGCTGTTAACCATTTGGCTCTGCAGACCGAATTCTTTATGAACAATTGGATGAATGCCGATGTAAACAGTCAATATCTTGAAATCGTGCAAACCACTCAAAAACCCGTTCATGTGATAGGCAGTCATCCCACTTACTCCGCTTTAAGGCCATCAAATGTTTCGGAGGCGGATTTTCCCAGTTTAAAATAAAATTTTATTATCGCGTGTTATTCCATTTTCGAATTTTAAGTACAACCCGATCGTCGCACTCAAACAACGTCTATGCTAGAATATAAAACGCGCGCGCTCGTGGCAGAGAGCACACTGTACTGGTTAAAATGATAAATCGTAAATTGGGTTGCTGTTTTGTCCGTCTCTATTTATTTTACGCATAAAAACTCTGTCTCGTTATTTATATGTGTATTTTTTACATACAGTGATTGTGGTCCTTTTCGTACTGGAACAAAACAAAATGGCCTCAAACACTGTTGCAAAAATGATAAAGATCTCTTGTACAGTTATCGTTGTACTTGACAAGGAAATCTATTCTTTTTTAATACTTGACCCGAGTCTACGTAAACAAAGTTTTCCTGTCAAATATCTTGAAGACCAGGTTATGGTCTTCAAGATATTTAGAAGTTCACTTCATTTCAAGTTGTATCAGTATCCCATAATGCACATTATATGCAAAATAACACGTGCGTTACCAGTGTTGTAGGCAATTATTTAAGAACAGCTGTTCAGTAATCATCACTACCGTTGATCACAATGGGAAAAACAAAGGATCTTTCGGAATTCGATAAAGGGCTTATTGTGGGTGCCCGTCTGGCTGTAGCCACGATTTTGAAAACAGCAGAGTGGACTAGTTTCTCAAAAGGTGAGATATACCGGGTGTTTAATCAGAGGAAAAATAACATACATTTCTTGTTAAAAAGGTGTAACCGTTGTCTATAGACATTCTGTTCCCTAATAAAGGCTGTTCCCTACTCATATATATATATATATATATATATATATATATATCACCTAGCTATGCGCAGAGAACTGAACAGGATTGGTTTGGCATTCGTGTACTTATGGGAAACTTTCTCAATGAATAAAATAAACATTTATAATTCAGTGGTCGGCAGGTGCACTTTTTTATGTGTATATTGGTACAATATACTCATCACTATGCAATATACGTAAGGATACTCCACGCTCAAAGTTTGTTAATTTACGGTTAGGTAAACAAGAATATAATTTTTGTCTCGATTAATTTACTTTGTAGCCAGTTGGAAAAACTTTCTACAAACTTCGTTATCATATTGATATAATTTCCATGGAAATCATTCTGTGATGGGAACATTCTTCTTCTTCTTACGCTATGCCTTATTCCGTGTTAAACGAGGTCGGCGTTCACATCTTTAATCTTCTTCTTCCAGATTCTCCGATTCAGGACATCTTCCCTACTCCATCCTTTCTCCCTAAGATCCTCTGCCACCTTATCCCTCCAGCTGAGTTTGGGCCTGCCTCTTTTCTTCCTTCCCTCCATACGCTCCACTCGTTTACCAACATCTTATCAACACCTCAGCCTGCTTTCTTGTACCTTCTTACAGAGCTGTCCCACCTTATCATTCCTTATCCTATCCTTCTTTGCCACACCACTCATTTATCTCAACATCCACATCTCCGCCACCTCCATCTTCTTCTCCTGTGCCTTTATTATAGGCCGCGTCTCCGCGCCATGGACATTATATGGCTGCTAATCTACGTCTAATTTGATATTCTGAAGTTTTAAGACTGCACTTTTGTTTTGAACTAGAAAGATTCCGGGATGCTTCAGAGAGCATGATTTGAATGCCAACACAAGTTCTTCAGTGGCACCTCCCAATGCGATCAATATCACTCTCTTTCCTGAAAACACATCTTTGAAAATGTTTCCTGTTGTTTTAAAATGAGTCGTCAAGTATAAAGACACTTCGTTTTTGTTTTTATTAAACACAAGTAGTTAAGAACTCAAGTATTATTAATTTTTTTGATGAATTCGAGTGTTATATCGAGTAAGTGTCTGAAACAACGAGATTTCATAACGCTAGTAGTTGAATTGTCTTTACAGGGAATTCAGATTACATTCATAATAATATGATTTCATATTATTTTACTCAAAAATGTATTATAATCAAGAAGGTATCTGATAAATTTATATTTAAAAAAAAACGTTGAAAATTGCGTCATGCAAGGGAGAGAGAGAGAGAGATTGGATTTAACGAATAAGGGAAAACTCCTCCGCCAGTGAGATGGACAGGCCTGTATGTATATAACAGATCTCATTATCTTCAATGGAGTTTGATAATCTTTAACATTATGGCGTTTTTTTTTTTTTCAGATCGGATCGATTTGGGTTTGAATTGAATAGCTTATCATTAAACTGAGTAAAAAGAACCATTTTTATTTAACGGGAAAATATATGCCATAAAAATATAGTTTTAATGCGATTTCACGTAGATCATTCTCTTACTTATTCTTCCTTTTTTCCGAAAACCAAAAGTTTGAAACTTTAACTAAACTATAATTTCAATTCAAAGAAAGGAGCCATTCATCCTGTTTGATAAAAATAAATAAAGGCTTTCGCATTTTCACATTAGCCCATAATGGCCCACTTTTAAAGAGACTGATTACTATCTGATTGCTTAGCAACTTAACTTCAGGGTTAACAATAGATCAGCTGGTTGCAAAATAGAACGAATGGTTGGATTTAGTACATTAGCTTCATCATAAAGTACTTGACAAAACTAGAATTCCGGGTTAACTATAGATGCGAGTGTCATTTTTTAACGTTTCTGTTACCTTTATAGTTCTTTGTTGTAGATCGTCCTAGAACGAAGCAAAAGTCATAATTTCTAAATGTAACAAAGTTAAACTGTTTCAATCATGAGAAATATGCAACTGTAAATTACCGCTCTAGAAAAAATAATTCGTATTTCCAAATTGGGATGTATTTTCCATTACGAATGATCTAATCAGATATTTGCCACACACGCTAGATTAAAAAAAGGAAGAATTATGTTCGTCGATATGTATTTTTATAAAAAAAATATGTCGAGTTATATTTTGTGTGATGTTCCACACAGTCCAACATAGAGTCTGTATCGGTTTCTTCCAAGTTATTAAGAATTCTTTTATGATGTTTAAACAAAGAAATGCAAATTAAACTAAATGTCTCGTATCCAGGAATCTCGTTCATGCGACATTATAATTTTAAATGCTAGAATAGAAAATAATAAGAAGACAAACACTTATTAGATAATTTAATTTGTTTCATGCAATCATGTGGCAAATCTAAAATTAATGACTTACTCTACTAAATAAATATTTAATTTAAATATTCGCTTTAAGCCAATATTTACTGGGTAGTCTGTTGTGAAATACAAATAGCGATTTTTTAATAACTCTAAGAACATGTACTTAATTATGAATTATGATTCAGTTTGATAGAATTAAAATAAAACAAGATGTGATATATGTACAGTAGTTCTATATAAAAACACTTTTTATCTCATTTGTTATATTTACTCTTTGCTTCGATGGTTTATTGTTCGAACCTGAAGATGAGGTTTATCCAAATCGCATCAACATATATCAGCTTTTGTAATGAATTAAATAATAATGAATAATAAATAAAATAATGAATGTGGAAAAATAATTTTATGGAATATAGGAGATACCATTGTGCCAGAAACGTTGCAATTGTTCAAATAATGAGAGTCCACGTCGCTAAAATCCATCAAATTGGTGGATATGACATGATGCAGTTAAACCACCATATTAGATAAATAGATAAGGATGCAGGTTAAAAAGCTGTTGCACATAACATGGATAAGGATCAGGCAATAGCAACAAATGATACATCACACTCACGCTAATGTCAGGTTCAGCCGAACTGGCAAGGCCCTTGATATATTTGTACAATGTGAATCTCAGCACAGGAAATAGCCTATAGGAATGGAAAGAAAGTTTAATAGTCCGTTGTATAAAGGATGGTACAAAAACAAATATATGTGACTACCGATGTAGGCAATTAGTTGAATGTTAACTAGTCTAAAGTTGTTCACTTTAGAATGATGAGAGTTCCAGCTGCATATTATTAAAAAAATTTATTTTCATCGACTCTCCCAAATTCTGGCGCAAACCTAAAAATATATGACGTCCACGCCAGACATCTTACTTTTGCCAGAAACCCAAATTGCACTACATCAATGACAGTCAACATTCTATTTCAATACCCCAATTACATATTTGAAGAATTGTTTAGCCACACGAATGGCAACTGTGCATTTTTTGAGAATCATTTTTTCCTGCCAGAGAATGGCTAATTTACAGTCTCCTGCTTTTGACCTGCTCTGCCTGAACGTTTCCTTGGGCCAGAGGAGATTAAAACCAGGCGAATAGCAATCACAAAAGGATGTCAATAACATTTATCTGCTGTATTCAACACTCAAAATTCCGAAAAGAACTCTGTCTACTTCACATACCTAACCATTATCCTCATCCTTCTTCAATTCAGTTAAGCAACTAATAAAGCCATCTTCTTAGGTGGCCTCAATATCCGTAATCCCAAATTGCTTCCCTTTTTCAAATCCACAAGCTAGACGTAATGCGGAAATGTTTTCTATAAGCAATTAATTAACGCATTTCATGCATCCACCTATCTGAATTCCCCATCTACTCTCTCTCAAAAGATTCTTGATCTTTCTTTTAACCAGTTCTCCTTTCAGATATACACCATAGAGTTAACATCTCTTCTCTTGATTACTCAGACCATAATCTTCTTCAAGTTTCCCCCTACACAAGATATCCTCCCTCCAACCATTCCAAACCTCGTGTCCTTTAGCACTCCCAGTGGGATGACCTCTGGCACGTCCTTCTTTCTGTCCATAGTCTGACTGTTGCTTCTGCTCTTCTGACCCAAACATCTTCTCTGATTGAGTCAAAAATTATTCCTCCACAGCATACGAGCCTTCGTACTTTATCCCACACAGAATGCTTGCTGATTTTCACAGCTATGATTTAATAAATGGTATACCAAAGCAGTTGAAAAAAATCAGCATAACGCAGTGGCTTGTAATAAGAGCCATAATTTCATACTCAGCCTATGCTGAAGCAAACACAATGTAAAACAGCCATCAGCAAATCCATATCTAACTTCATAGACAATAGTTGGATTCCCTAAAATGGCTGTCCTGCCTTCTACTCTCTAATGAACGCTATTCGATTTCCTGTCTCATCCAGATGGTACCACTGTTACGCCATCTAAAGATAATCTAATGCAACTTCTAAATCGGAAGCAGAAGTTGTTTCAAAATTCTGTAAATTCTGACTTTATTTACACACGTTGATTACGTTCATTCCTTAATCAGTTTGTTCTGCACTCTTTGCATGAACAGTACGAAACAATCATCACATCCAAGGCACACACGGTGTCGAGGACCAATGAAAGACACAAAACTAGTAACAGTCTTCACAAACCTCTTGCACACGCCTGTACAAACGGAATTAACTGCTGCAATACGAGTTTGGAGACTGAAGAAGAATAACCCACCTTCACCTGGCATTCCACTTTCATCACGAGAGTGAAAACGTCAGGAATTCAATTATACTCAGAAATAAATATTAACCATTGTTGCCATTCGGTCCACGCGTGATGCTTCCACGAGACTTGCTATGTTTTTATGAGTAAATAATTCTTTTATTCATCATGAAAGTTGTTTTCTTGATCATAAATTAGTAAATAATAATATTTTTCTACACAGGCTTATTACTTAAGCCTGTGTAGCTCAGTGGATGTGGCGTTTGCACACCACCGCGCTTGGCCGCACGAAGGCAGACTTCATTTCGAGTCTAGTCGGCGACTAGAGGAAATTTTTCTAAGTCTTTTTTCGACCGGTTCCCGAGTTAGTCGATCTCTGCCACGGGCAAGCAGGTTTTTCCTCCCGGAAACTCGGGTTTTTCGTCCTGTAAACTCAAGAAAATCGACCGTAGAACCCACATTATTTCAGACATTAAATATATTGTGTTAGGGTTCGGGACCACGAGATGGTGGCACATTTGAGCCGTCTCTCTTCACTGCGTACCGCTTAATTAGTGATAGCTTTGGGCCATCTGTCTCTGATTGGGTACCAGTGGAGATTGAACTGCCCACTCAGTCTCCAAAGTTAGATAGGGCTAAAATGTCCTCGCCTACTCCCGTATACGGAATAAAAAGGCGTTAGCTGATTTTTTTTTTATCCAAATACTTTTTAAATCGAAATATTGCCTAGATGATAAAGACTAATCGCCTTCTACCATCGTTGTCAGTAAGAGCACCATATTTTTCCTGTGATTTTTCGACTAAAAGACATCATAACAATACTAAATAATTAATATCTCTTTAATTGCACTTAAACTTGGTGCTCCAAAAATACCTGTCCTATATCTCTCTTTAGTATTTTATACTCAGCTGAAACTTATCCCAATACATGAAAGCTATTTCAATTTAAATATATTTCAATTATATTGAGAAGCATCGATATAGGCAAACAGATCAGCTGGGTGAGGAAATCCAAACTCTGGTAGCTAACTAGCGGGTAGCCCTCTAAGTAATGGAGAACGTCACAATAGTCAACTTCCCCAGTACCCAGAGGGCTACCAGATGGTTAGCTACCACAGTTTGGATTGCCTCACTCTAGATACCTAGCTGATATGTTAACCTATATCGAAGCTTCCCACTAAAATTGACATTCTTCGGTCTACGTTTGACCCCTACTATAACTTAGTTGCCAACTTTCTCACCGATCTTTTATTGTGCGCCATAATGGATGGCACCCTATTATTCAGTTTCTTCACCTATTCAGGAATGTCTTGCCTTCTACTCTCTGATTGATTATAATCCAACCCCATTTAGTCCTAAGGAGATGAACGCTTGAGGACACACTCTAACTGCTAGAATACACTTTTCCTAACGAGCACATGCCAGTTGTGGTAGCTTTTAATTTTCACATAGAGATTATTTGAGCGAAACTGTGTTAGTGCCTCGTATTAAAAGTTTGAATTGGAACAAGGAGCATTGATAAAATTGTATTTTTACCTCGTAAAATCACGCTCAGAAACATTTAATAATCTTACAAAGCTGCAGGAATAAACGCAATCACGAATCACATGCAAGGTTTTGAGTGGTTGGCACAATTTCAAGGTGGTAGTGATTCTGTAGAGGACAATCCATCATCAGGAAGTGTTTCGGATCAATGAAAATGTATAAACTGTGAAAACGTTAGTGAGATCGTCAACAGTCATCATCGAATAACTACTCGAATGATTTAAAAGAAATAGGAAAGGCAGTTGCCCGTGAAATTTGTCTGTCTGTTATAGTACTACAATGCGCCTGCACATTGTACTACGACAGTAGACGGACTCTGTGCAAGTTCATTTACTGAAACAGCCCTAAAGGTTCTTGATACTGTTCATAGGAGAACTATTCAGCTGACAGATGACCTTCCCTCATTAATTTACTTCAGTCACTATCTCAATGATTCTCTATTTCGCTCTGAGTCATTTTCTGTAGATATACTTCCATTCCACTACTCCACTAACTAAATAACTTCGATCATTCCTCCACTTTGTTTTGAACTAAAAGAGACGAGCAGCAACTGTCCAGCATCTAACTTTCAGTTCAACTCAAAACACATCGGGAATGCTTCTTCTTCTCATATTTTGTTATTCCATTCAATTCTGTTCTATGGAGAAGCTTTCCTCATCAGGTATCCCAGGTATCCTCGGCAATCGCCAAAACGCTTCAAAAAAAAAAGTTATGAGATTTCTTCCTTCCTAATCGTCACCTGGGCCGGCTGTCATTTATAACATATCGCTTCAGATATGTTATAAATTCTTCTACCTAACCTTATCCTGTCTACGATCGATATACATATAAATTGTCGTGCAATTCGTAAAATATAATAACCGAAATGGTACGAAACGCATTCGTCACTTGTATCCTTGGAAACATATTGATATCTGTACTTTTTTTCTACGTAAAAGGTATTATATGCAATGATCTTACAGGTGCGTGTAAAATGTTGCAGTTACTGTTACCGCTAATAAAATTGGTTCATAATAGTTACTTAAACTTCATTACTTTCACAGAGTTCAAAACTTTATTGATTAATTAGTGATAAATTATAAAATAATGATTTTCAAAAGTTCTATTTATATAAAATCTGCATCGAAAACATCTGCTAACTTTTAATAATGTTAGACCTTGGTGCTTGTAAAAACGGAATTAAAATTTCAGGTCTGTTTTATATTATCTGGCAATCTCTTAAATATAAATGGCGGTTCTGAATAAATATCAGTAAAGCGCTGCTAATAATTTACGTTGTACTCGACAAACAATGTAGTGTTTCGATGCAAGTTTAGGTTTGAAATCTGAAGTATTTTTATTCCGACATAAAGTATGTTTTTTATCCAAGAATTTCAATATGAACCACGATTGTTAGCAAATAAGGCGCAAACTATTAGTCAGTGAACAAAATCATAGATACTGTGCTTCAAAGTCAATAACCTGAATGCAAGTCACAAACCTAAATTGACTACTTCTGACTTTATTTACACACGTTGATTACGTTCATTCCTTAATCAGTTTGTTCTGCACTCTTTGCGTGAACAGTACGAAACAATCATCACATCCAAGGCACACACGGTGTCGAGGACCAATGAAAGACACAAAACTAGTCACAGTCTTCACAAACCTCTTGCACACGCCTGTACAAACGGAATTAACTGCTGAAATACGAGTTTGGAGACTGGAGAAGAATAACCCACCTTCACTGGCATTCCACTTTCATCACGAGAGTGAAAACGTCAGGAATTCAATTATACTCGGAAATAAATATTAACCATTGTTCCCATTCTGTCCACGCGTGATGCTTCCAGGAGACTTGCTATGTTTTTATGAGTAAATAATGCTTTTATTTTTCTGTATTCTTTTTAATGGCATTTTAATAAGCAAATTTAATTTTAATTTATTTGAATTCCGTTTTTCATCAGTGCAATTCAAAGCCCTCTCTCTCTCTCTCTCTTATTTTTGTAGGATACTGCTTTTAAATTCGCAACGCAAGAGTTTACGTACATTGTACATGATATAATTCATCTACTCTCAAAAATCCGTTTGTGATTATCCATACCATGACTGGATAATGTCATGGTATGCATAAATCTGCTGGACTAGATATAAAAGTATCTTGTCTAGCAGATTGGAAAGTCACATAAGTGAATTTGTGTTTAGAATATTTTTCTCTATTTGTTTAGACAGCTAAGGTTTTACAGTCTAAGCAAAGTTTGTTATTTATTGA
Source organism: Typopeltis vanoorti (assembly GCF_054136105.1). Taxonomy (NCBI): domain Eukaryota; kingdom Metazoa; phylum Arthropoda; class Arachnida; order Uropygi; family Thelyphonidae; genus Typopeltis; species Typopeltis vanoorti. The sequence continues at coordinate 60,603,729 of NC_143573.1, read as the reverse complement.
CCTCGACGAAACCCGTTAGCCATTTTTATAAATGAAAGTCAAATATCAAGAATTATTTGACATAACTTACTTATCTACAAATCACATAAATTTTATAAAATTGGTTTACACTGCCAACATACTTACTAGTAATCTCTACTAACTTATGAACAAAACCCTGAGCGTCATCTCTAGAAAGTGCACTACATCACAGCACTTACTCGCTCCTCGACAACACTAGCCAAATTTCTTTTGCTTGAGAACTTGTAAAATATCGTGACAGTGACAAGGTTGACATAACTGGTGGATAGTGCATAGTCAGTTATATTTGCGATTATAAGTTCTTTGTCAAATATCTTTTTCTTAGCGCTTCTATTTTCCTTAACTCATCTGAGAAAATTGCAGTTGAAATAAAGTTCTTTTAGATGTGTCTTTTCATTCTTCCAATATTATTTTGCCTCCTGCTCTGAAATAAATTAACCATTTGTCAGAATTTACTAGGTACTAGGTGTGAATGAATAAACGATTGCAATACCATTGTGTATTATTGTGCCTGCGTCAGTGATAACAACAAAAAAGCACATTTACAAACCTCGGTAAATACTATATCAACAACAACAAAGGCTGTCACATCAATGAAGTTCTTGCTTCTTAGATCTAGAGACAAACTCGAGAATAAAAAGATCTAGATTTCGTATTCGTTCGATAGACTTCGCAACTTTCTTTTATAATTCACGATAATTTCTCATCAATAGATGAGAGAACCTATTAACATAACGATGTTATAATGGAACTTCAGTGCTGTTTATTCCTACATTGCCACAGATAATAAGTAGTGACGTAGCTTAAGTAGAATGGGAAATAGAAGATTGGCAAAACAACTATCCGCTCTTCAACGCAATAAGTAAATTTTTCAGAGGAATGTGTGTACAATTAGTGATATCTTGGAAGACAAACGTAAAAGCTGATCACGCTTTTGAAGAAAACGCTTGATAAAAAAAAAATTGCAATATTCTTCAAACTGAAATGATCACATTTCAGCTTCCGTAATTGGATCTTTTCCAATTTTATACTGAGCAACAGAGTTGCTCAGTATAAAATTGGAAAAGTTGAATTACAATAAGTTGAATTACAATAGTTGTAAACTGTACATGCGTACAGTTTACAACTATTGTAATTCAACTCTTTCTCTAATACTAATGTAATACTCATTACAAATATTAGTGTTATATGGAAGAATAGATTAAAAGTCGATGGAAAGTATTACAAAGAGAAAGCGAGCGGTAGAGTAGTGGTGCAAATGCAAATGATAGCTTCGACATGAATGAATTTCATTAAATTTCTACCATAATTTATTCATTAAGATTTTTCCAATGATGTTGCGTGCTTGGTTTTTTGTCAACTCTTGTCTATGCTTCTGATAAATACATACATAAAATGTTAGTAAAGTTCTGTGTAAACAATATGCAGATATCCTCATTACCTTAATAAGATTTTGTTACTTCATCAGGAAATTTAAGTTACTACTCCGAAAACTTTGACGACTCTCAGTGCAAAAGAATATAAAAAAATCATAAAAAAATAAAGAACTAACTTTTTCATTTCACTGAACTTCAAGAGTAATTTTGTAATATATTTAGGGTTTAATACCTGATGGGCAACACGGGAATATGGTGTTCAGTCTTCTGAAATAACAAGATAAAACAGCTGCATAGCTAAAATAGAAACTTCAGCTAATGTCGAGACTTAATTTGGTTTTCTTTTCCAGAAGGCATCGCTTCCTTGTATATTTTACATGTTGTTTTGTCCCTTAATGTCGTGTGAAAGTTTACTATAAAACAAAATGCAAAGTTATCCTCACGTAAACCTGTTTGCTGCGACAATATGTTTGAATTAAGGAAACCTAAGCAATAGCTAGCTTTGTATAGAAAGCACGTAAGAATGAAAACAGTAGTGGTGAGATGTCACTGGGGATTTGGATTAATTAAATACAGCTCTTATTTCATCTTGCGTATGCCTAATTAGTCATCTCATTCTAATTACACAGGTTAGTTTTCGAAATCCTGGTATTCAAACAAGAGAAGTTAAATTCAAATAAAATTGGTTGTTGGGCAACTTAAACGAGTAAATGATGTTGAAAAATTAATAATTAAAGCTAATTAACTTAGCTGAGTATGGTGAAATTAATTGTCAAATGCTGAGTTTAAGCGTAGCTTAAGAAAAATCAATGCAATCAGAAGATTTGAGCATATTTTTAAATTTTGAATAAATTTAAATTTAATTTTGAATAAATTTTGTGTGCTGTGTTGTTAATTCGTAATTCTGAAACAGAAATTTTGACATTTAGAGTGACTGAATAAATAATCATTTAGGAATAATGAATTCTAGCAATTTAATTATGAGGTCGGTTTTCAAAACTCCTCTTGCCGCTTGGGCGAGTCTGATGAAATTTGTGAATCGCACATGTGCAACTGACTCTAGAGGCACATTTCCCAGGTGAACGATTCTCTTGAGAACACTAGCGAGCTTGTTGCTTTTGATACAGATTTCAAAATCCAGCTTACAAAAATAGGTCGCATTCTATTCTATGTTACATGTTGGCCATCTGCCCTTCGAACAATAGGATAATTTTAAATGGTTTACGTATGATACCCTTTGCAAAATAGTAAACAAAGTTTCCAAAACTAAGCAGTCAGTTTACAAGGGATTACCGAAACTAAGTTGAACTAATGAGATTTTTCTTCGATTTTGTTCTATGCAATAGTGGTTAAAATAAAACAGCAAATGCATCCATTGTTCGGGTACCATGTTTTGATTTGGACCTGTGCTTTATGACAATCGATTAATTCAAGGATTATCCATACAATTGCTTCAGGGAAATATAATATCCAGAAGGAACGAGACAGGCTAAAGAAACTTAAGAATGATAAATTAAATAAATTTTATATTAATAGACATCATTGAATATTATAGAACCAAAGTTGTGATATACATAACTATTAACTATAGCCCAAATAATTTATCATGTCTACATTAATATTAATCACTTTTCTAGGTTTGCATTAATAATTTTCAGTTGTCAATTTTTACACATTTTCATAAATTTCATAAGTTTTTGAAATATTTTATCACGAATTAGTCATCAGTGATGTTAAAATTTTAATTATGTCACTTATTTTCTTCTTTGTTTTTAGTTTTTATTGTGATGTTGAGGTCATTGAGACATATCTGAAGATGTTTTAATACGTCTTATATTAAAGAAAATTTTAACAAAATCCCTTTTTTAGAGTTCTTACTTATACTCAGATATATTTTAATCTACAGTTTCTTTCTATTATTATTATTATTATTATTATTATTATTATTATTATTATTATTATTATTATTATCAGGGGCTCCTCGTGCAAAGGTACTGGGCAACTGCAGCACCCCCAATTTTTCTCGATATATAAATATATTTATTAATTTATTTATATTTGCTTGTAATATTTAATTTTATCATCAACAATCCTATACAATTCTCTTATTTTGTATAAAAAATAATAAAAATCCATTTTGTAGGAGGACGAAGGCTGTGTTTACCAGTGACATATTACTACGCGCGCACGCATATGCACGTCATAGTAAGATACGAGCTATTAGAGTAATGCGGCACTGTCCGTCGCGCAGTTCCACTGTTGTTTATATGCAGTTTGCGCCAGTAGTAGAGTGTTCGTAGTGCTTATCGTATTTACTCCGTCTCTTTAAATATTTGGACATTACAATTAAAGACAAACCATTTGATATAGTTTTTATTTTAGAACATTGTTGGGGTTATGATAATGGCTTTTATTTTTAATAATTTTTAATTATACGAAACTGTATCATTTTTTCGATAATAAACAATCTTTTTCCAAGTTAATTTTTTTTTAAATTTAGAACTGTAAGTTCTAAGTTTTAAATATAATAATAATCAGTGGCGGATCGTGGCTTTAACCATAATTTGGATATTTTATCCAAACACGTAAACACGATTTAAAGCCACGATTCGCCACTGATTATTATTATATTTAAAACTTAGAACTGTAAAACAGGGCTTGACGTCTTCGTGTTATTCGGCCTTTAGTTATATGGTTATTCGGGCATTATATCTGGTTCGTTCATAAGTGTCAAGTATCAAAGCTTTGGGGATACGACATAGAGAACCATTATCAAAACAGCTCCTTATTATCACTGCAAACCACTCAAGTTATTTTGTGATAAGGAAAAATTCTTGTTTATGATTTTTTTTTCCGGAGGTGCTATTGGAGTGATCCATCATGAAACACATCGATATTTTTAAGTGATAAAACATTATTTAGGATTATATGCGAGACATTTATTTGGATTCGTATAACAAAAGTTAGGTATTTTTGTTATGGAAACACCAACATTGTGATGAACCCTTTGCTTCAGGTATGAATCATCATCATATCACCCTTTCAACAATCATCATCTGATAGAACAGAGGGAATTAAATTAATTATGAAAGATATGAATTTATCTACACGACAGATTGAAGTCGTGTAGACATCTTAGCATCGAAAAAAAAAATGTATATTTGAGAATAGAAACAAAGAAGTTCTAGCTTCTAATCTTATCATAAAGAACGACTCAGCTATATATATATATATATATATATATATATATATATATATATATATATATATATATATATATATATATATTCACCCCTGATATATATATATATATATATATATATATATATCAGGGGTGAATATATATATATATATATATCGATATATAATATCGATGATACAAACATTTCGTGGATGAGTGGATGAGCACCGCACACCTAGCACACCCGGAATATTCACCCCTGATATATATATATATCAGGGGTGAATATTCCGGGTGTGCTAGGTGTGCGGTGCTCATCCACTCATCCACGAAATGTTTGTATCATCGATATTATATTTTTGCATTTACTCCCATTAACGAATCCCCCAATTGTTTGCAGACTTCGCGCAATTTCTAAACTTGAACACAATATACTAATGCTTGATTGTCCTCTTCACGAGGATAATGAAGCATAGTACTTCATGAAGAGGGCACTTTTGGACGCGTAAACATTGCGTCACATTCACGTTAATAGCTCGGGTATGCTTTCAAAATGCATACCCCTTTCAGCCCTTCGAAAAGATGTAAAGAGGGCTCAGCGGGTCAAATTCTTAGCGTTTTAGTATTTTTAAACCGCTGAGAAGGCAAGACTGGATGAGCTAACATTTTGAGCTCAACCAACACCTAGCGTCTGTGATTGGTTATTGTGTCAACCAATCCAATTGAATGTTGTCGCTTGTCATGAGTTGAACATTTTTCTGTATCCGATGGCTGTATTACAAACAGCTGTTATACATGTTTTCTGAAAATTAAAATTTGAAAGTGGATGTTAGGAGAAAAAACCTAAATGTTTCTCTTGCTATGCAGTATAGCATCTGTTGAGGTTGCAAAGTTTTTTTAACGGTATAGAGACATTTTTATTCTAGTCATAGGAAACAACAGACAGTAAAAAAAATCTATTGCTGAATAAAAATGAATATTCTGTGCATTATAAGACATTGTTGATCTACAACAAACTACCAGCATATCTGAGATTAACAAGGCAGAAGAACCGCTAATATCAAAAAAACAACAAAAAAACTAAGGAATGTAGGATTCCCGAAAGCAATTAATTGGTCCAATGCAATTAATTGCATTGGACCAATTAAGATGAGCGCTGATGTGCTATACACTCTGAAAACTTTCATATATCGATAAAAATACACTCATACGGTTATGTGCATCCGCAGACGGGGTAACAACAGGTTCCCCCCCTGGAGCGAGTAAAACATTCCACGAATTATAATCGTAAAAATGATTGAGATATGTAACCTTACACACCTCGACCATGGGACGCTTTTCCTGTGTTAAAATTTTATCATGGGTCGGGCTGTTTCGGCCCATGCCGGGTAGCTATAGAACACGTGTTTTATTGCAGCAATAAAGCACATGTTCCTGTTTTTTGGGTCATCTTTTTCTGATTTGTGAAAAAAATTAACTGTTGTGAACAGCGATCAGTGTTCGTACCCCTCTGTGTCTAGTGAATCACTGAGTTAAGTGTGAATTGTAAATTTATAGTGAAACAAATTTAAACAGAAAAATACATTTTAAAGGGTAAGTGTATGTAATTTAATATTATTTTACTTGTTAGTTTTATGATTTTTTGCTTTGAAACTGAAATAATTTTATTTAGGATTTTGGGATTAATTAATTAGTTGATTTTTAATAAAATATGCCGGTCAATTTTTTAAGTATGAAACTATGCTAAAAACTGTATTAATTCTGAATATTTTTTCCCAAGAATTAAAGATCATTAAAATCGATGCAAAATGAAAATAATGTACTGTATTTATAGTTTACATCGATAAATAATTACATCAAAAAATGCTAAACGACGTTCATTGATGTAATGATTTTTTTACTGATGTGATAGCATCTAGTAAAATCTTCCATTATAAAGAATTCAAAAGCTTTTTGAATACTGTTTAAATCCAGTGCAAATATACAGTTTAACGCTATATGCGCTTAGATTTAAATCAACCGGTTATTTCTGAGATTGATTTTACTTTGAAATACGAGGTGTATTGGAATAACCATTTCTTCAGTTTTTGTCTTCACTAGAATCGTCACAAAACACACAAAATAGTAACTCACATTCCATAATATTCCTGCAGACATCTTACGATATAGATATTTCACTGAGAGTAAGTGTGATATTCTTAGTGAAATTATTAATAAACTTTGTGTTTATGTTTAAGTGATGTAGACATCTTCCGATATATACACAAATATAAAAAAAAAACGTACAAAGTTTGTATGGTTACGTTTCGTAAATGTAAATATTACTTTTCGTAAATTTTTACTTTAGAGTTAAAAATTCAACCAAGACGCAAAAATTAAAGCAATTCATAAAATATTGTTAACTAAATTGTGGATAATTATAGTTGATGATCAAATCGAAATAAATACATTTAATGCAATAAACGCATGAAAAACTGGATCTTAAACAATATAAGCTGTTAATTCGTACCGAATAAATAAAGTTAAGGTTGGATCTCTGATCGATCATGTTTGGACGAAAGACATCAAAGACGAATGATGTCAATAATGTCATGAATGACTGGGTACAATAAATGATCTGTGAAGCCAAGGTCAAGCAAGTGAGTAGTAATTAATCAAACAACTTATATAAAAATTGGACACTGTGATATTTAGTTAAGAGCTAGTAAGTGTAGGTATCGATGTCCTAAAAGATATATGGATTATCCATAGTCAGCAAAAGTCAGCACATCATCCAAAGTTCTAGGAATTGAAACATTGCCATGTGGAGCTGTAAAGTGTTCCCAAATAAATGCGTTTTAATTTAAGCTCACTATAAATTAAATTAACTGCTGCATATTATAGGCTTCGATATTTGATTTTCTGACATCCACTTCAAGAAATGTCATAAGAATAAAGGTACTCGAATCTTATTCTAGTGATTAAAATTATTATAACTTCAAATTGTAATGCACGTTGCGAACTAATGATTAGAATTCAACGTCACTTATGTCATCATTACGCTATTCCATTAAGGTAGAGGCAATTACACAAACTCGTTGTTTAATAAGGTTAGTTACAGCGATTGATAAGGAGTTAAGACGTATAAACAGCACGCGATTAAGCATCATTGAATGATTTTCAGTCTTCTAGTAAACAATCTACCATGCATTATTAATTATCAGTTGTGTTCTTAACTGAATGGAATTTTAATAAAGGTGATGAGAAGTGGCTCAGATTGCCTTTAAGATAAAAGAGTATGAAAATGATCGAAGAATAATTGATATTAATTGCCTTCAAGAAATGAATCTAGTTGCCTTTATTCTATACAGGGCGGTTCAAAATTCCATATATAAACTTTGAGGGGAGGTAGAGAACATCAAAATCAACCATATTCACATAGGAAAGCATGACCGGAAACTCCACCGGAAGGTAATAACAGGAACACAAAGATACAGAAATAATACAAGGCAATAAGTAGTGTAAAAAAACTTTATTAGGCATAACTGAACAGTTAAATAGTAGTTGGATACTTAATATGGTAAACGAGGTGCATGTCTGCATCTCAGCGTTCATAAAACGTCGTATATTCTTCATACGACATCAAAAGCTTGAATGAAGTAGCCCCAGTTGCTCACCTGGAGCGCTGGCGAACAGCGCCACCTATCACTTTCGGGTGGCGTTTTCGGTCATGCTTACCTATGTGAATATTGTTGATTTTGATATTCTCTACCCCCCCCCTCAAAGTGTGTACGTGGAATGTTGAACCACCCTGTATATTCGCATATGTTTTATATGACTGTCGCTCACCATAGAATGTAAATCTACAGCACCTCAGTACTGAGTGTGGATGGATATTTCTCTTTTGTTTATTAATTTCATATATTTTATATATTTTTGTTTATTATTTTAACGCAATTATGAAAATTCTGAAAAATTCAGAATTATCATGAGAGAGGCATATTTTACTAGGAATTCCAAATTCCTAATTTCGAAAGAATTTGTCCTTCCAGAGCCAAGGAATGATAGTGCTCACCATTTCAATTGGTGCACCACATTTTGAAATCTACCTAAGGCAAACATTATAATTTCAATTTGTGATGATCGAGAAGTTGCTCTATGAAGATGAATATCTCGGATATTTTCAGACTTATTTCTGATTATTTCCTTCAAAATCTCTTTTGATGTGGCGAAATGCCATTGCACACTTAAAGATCTATTTCGTATGGATTAGAACCCAAACTACGGCGGACATTATTGATGTTTTTTACTCCATTTCACAAATAAAAATACAACAGAAACATACGCCTTTGTAAAAACATCAATCGATTGTTTGGAGATAAAATCCCTTTTTTTTGACAGAAAGGGTGTTGCATATTACTGATTATGAGTGTTCAATCACCTCACAACTTCACGAAGAATGACAAGAGCGAATAGTCAAATGTTATCCTGTTAACTTTAAGTGAGTAAAATTTCAATCTCATATCAAATGGCTGATAAATGCTTTAAGTTACCTTAAAAAATAATTTTCACGGATCCTTAAATTCCTTCTTTCAATTTGTTTTATAGAATAAAATTTAATCTTTTATACAAATGTTTAGTTTAGATAATTCTGCTGAAAATGAGCAGGACTTGTATTTCACTTAGATAATATATACATTTAGCTGTTCGGTGATTTAATTTATTTCCTGAAGTAGAACAATAAACTAAAACTTCCTCTTTTTTTGTTTTGACCAAATTGTCTTTAAAATATTCATTGATTTTCACACGCCGTTCAATGACCACAATAACTATTTACTCCAGTCTATAAGGATCAAAGGCTAAAAAATCTATCCGTCTACAGAAACTGCAAGTCTGTTTGTCCTATTTTCCTTTATATCAAAGCAGTCGGAGGAACAATTTATTGTTTTATTATACTGATACGCACCGGATAATAAGATACAACAACAACGGATCAAGGAATGATAGATCCAGTCGGAAATGTTGTGTGTGTGAAGCTGTATTTCACCATAAAGAAACACGAACAATTTAAGAATACGAAAACAGTTTATCGCTGCAAAGTTATACGAGAGTTGTTACATTTCCTAAATGGGCCCTGTTTCTTTAATTTAACATGTTTACATGTTTACCAAATTCGGAAGGGGAAAAAAAACGAAGAAAAATAAATTGTTTTATATTTTACTCCAGATACTTTACTTTAATATTACAATAAATATTTAAAAAAAAAACCATCTCCGTAGCTCAACTGAAAGAACTACGGTCAGTTCCTCCCTTCGATTGGAACGGTCTAAGTTCGATTCTCCTCATCACGAGAGGAATCTTTATGTTTCTCTCTTTCTCTTCAATTGAAGGTGAGTTAGCCGATCTCATACGGAGGTAGCACGGTTTGTTCTCCTGGAAACTGGGATGTTTCGTCCCTCATACAAAGAAATCGACCTCGTAAATATATCTCATACAATTTATAGGCAACAATGAGTAGTGGTGGTGGACAGTAGATGGCTTTGGTGCAGATGATGATGATGGTAGTGGCTGACGGTTCGCTGTAGTTGGTGGATTAAGTGGTGGAGTCGGAGAGTTGTAGTATAGGTGCCCTCCCTCGATGGCTCCATGGAGGCGTCACGTAATAATAGTGAGATGACATCATTAGAATGAATTTCATTCAAGATTACCCAATCAGGTAAACATGAATTACTAAACTCTGTCTTGAAAAGATGAAAACTTAAGATAAATATAAAAGAATTCTGCAGGATGTCCGTGTAGTCTGATAGAAATGACGCTTGCTTCAATGGCATTAGACCATCTGAAGAAACACCATTATAGTTCGAGCTCAGCAGTGACCGAAATAAATGTTTCTATACTTATTTTTCACCCGTTTCCCGAAATAGTCGACCTTAATTTGGCAGTTAGGGTTCTTTTATCTGAGGAAATTCGGAATTGTTATTCTCCCACTCAATCCATATGCCTTTCGTGATTTAGGATCACCAGTTGGCGAAAGATGTCTGATGTACTCTCTTTCTCTCTCTCTCTCTCTCTCTCTGTGTGTGTGTGTGTGTGTGTGTGTGTGTGTGTGTGTGTGTGTGTGTGTGTGTGTGTGTGTGTGTGTGTGTGTGTGTGTGTGTGTGTGTGTGTGTGTGTGTGTGTGTGTGTGTGTGTGTGTGTGTGTGTGTGTGTGTGTGTGTGTGCGTAGAGAAGGAGTCAGAAACAAGGCTTATAAACTTATCACGGAAATCGTTGTCTTTTAGGGATGGCTACGTGCAACAGTGTCACAGGAATATCATGAATGATGTGTTAAACAAGTAAAGATCAAACCAATAGTTAGTAAACAGTAGGAAATAGGTGATCGATGCGATACTTAGAGGAAAAGGACAACAAGATCATAAATTCCAATTTACGTGTTCCAATTAGTAAAATTGGAGCACGATATAGATCTTGCTTTATCGTGTCGCATGCTATAATGAACACAGATTTCTATTGTTTTAAGTGAATGGAACATAACACCAAAATCTTAGTTCCAGCTTGTTTCAAAGGTGGTGATGGAATGATAGTTTCATGAGTACGACTATGCCTGAGATGGATTCGAAAAGAGAAGTCGGACCTTAATGAATTCCCTTCTTCAAAGTCCAATCACTTAAGAATGACATCTGGAATGAGTGAAGATATGAACCACAACGCAACCGATAAGAGTTTCCCAACTACATCCTTAGAAAGACCTGAATACCGGCTGCATTGGATAATAACATCTGCCATTTTAATTGGATAGTAATCAAGAAAGACTCTGATAACAAAACACCCTGTAGTCAAGCATATCTAAGCTAGATTCGAACTCTCTCTCTTACCAATAATAAAAACTCTGTTAGTTTAAAAACCGCATGAATCATTTCGCTTGCATATGAAACAGAATTTGATAAAACTCTAAACTGTCAATTCGTTCTGAAGCTGCCATAATTATGTAATGATAAAACACTTAAACTAATTTAAATTAGCAATAATAAAATAAACATGCTATGAAATATTCGGGCTGTTTGTTAATATTCCGCGAAAGCAATATACACAGAGACGGCATGCTGTCCTTGCTGCACTAAATTCAGGTTGTGCAGTCAAAAATCAGCGCTTTGCTTTTGACCTTTCAGTAAACAATCATTGTTGAAGTACAACAGTTCTATAGCGCACTCTCCCATCGAACTCTTCAAAATCATCTATATCGATAAAGCAAATTATCGATGACATCTAAGGGTAGATCAGGCTGACTACCGACTTTATAAATTTTAGTTAAAGAAAACAAAACAAATCCACCTTTGAAATAAAAGGCGTTACTGAATTTTATTTCAAGTGTACATCCATTGCATGTAGAAATAGTACGAAATAAGATGCTCTGTAAAAATAATACAAAGCGTAAATTGCAATTGACATCAAACACTTATCGACAGAAATAATGCTAGTAAAATACTAAACATGGCGTTCAGTAGTTCTCACAATAAACTTTTAGAAGGAAATCAGAAACGCCCATATCAATTTCAGTACAATGTCCTTTTACAAATTGGGATTTGGAAAACGATTGAAATTGATTCAGATTTGCGTTCTTCGCTTGTTGCTATAATTAGTGGATAAAGATAGACAAACGATAAACATCCACCTCTCTCTATGACGCCAGATTTATGAGACGAAGTGAAATAAGAGCACGAGGAATGTTATATGACGAATATTTGGCAAATAATATCTGCTAATAATACCACTATGCACTAGCCATAGTGATTTTAAAGTTTCATCATTATGGCCAGTGCGCCGGATTCACCGGATTTGAATTCCATAGAACATGGGAAGTAAGTGACTGTTTTCAGTCTATAAAAATGAACACAGAAACATTTAACAGTGCTATTTCCAGAATCTTCCTTACAAATATATTCATATAGTAATTTCAAAAGTATATGTATATATATATATATATATATACATATATATATATATATACACTGGAATCAAAACCAGCCTCTAATAAGGAACACTATTTTCATTATTACAACGCAAGTTCAGACCAATCAGCTTGTGGCAATTTGTATAGCTGATGATTTCGAGTAGAAAGCGGGTACACAGTCAAATTTTCGAATCGCACGCATAGTGATCACGTGGTAGCATTCAGCAGAATAAAAGGCAAAAGGTTGTTCTAATGAATCAAATGTGAAGCAAATTTGGATTTCTTGTAATATTTCAAATACATCATCCAGATGATTTCACGGGTTTAAGATTATTGGAAATCTTGAAGAGGTCCTGAGAATTACTGATATTGCCAGAGACTTTGGAATTTCACATATCGTGGTATACAGGCTAGGGGCAGCGTCTTAAACTAATAGAATGTGTTCAAGACGTTTTCTAAAATGTCTCACTCGCTCTACCACGGAGAAAGAACACAGATTTGTGTCTCCTTTCGCCGTGAAAGATTTTCACGGAGAAAGATGTGGCTATAACAGCACAACGTCAAGCACAGGTACACAGATATCTCGACAAATTGTGGCGATACATCTGCGTCAAGTAGGCCTATACACCCGATGGTCTGTACTCTGAATCCCTTTATCCACAGCTCACAGCAAAGCACGTTTTGAGTGGTGTTCTATCCATACAAATTGGACAAGACATCAATGGGCTAATGTACTCTTTACAGATGAGAGTCGTTTTACTCTTTCCTCAGATTCTAGATGATACTTGATCTGGTGTGAAAGTGGTACTGCTTAACATCGCAAGAATGTTCTTGAAAGGAATAGATATTGTGGCGCTAAAGCCATGGTGTGAGGAGGCATTATACTTAATGGATGCACTAAACTATAAGTGCTGGAAAAAGGACTATGAATGTTGAACGATATTGGAACCTCGTTGAAATATCGTTAAACTTCAACATCATGTTCTATTATTCCGTGATGTTGTAGGCGAAAAATTCATTTTTATGGATGACAATGCCACACCACATCGTACACCACATTCAGTTTGCGCATTCTGGAGATCGAGGATATTAATCGAATCGAGTGGCCCGCACGCTCCACAGATCTCAACCTAACATGTTTGGGATGCAATCGAAAGACGCGTTGCTGTTCGAAATTCTCCTCCAGAAAACAACTAAGACCTTGCCCACTCCTCCTTGCTCTGAAGGAGAAGTGGGCAAGTTTGCTTCAAGACCTCCTGAATCATTTGATGCTAAGCATGGTACGACGCTGTGAGAGCTGAATCGCAGTCCTGGGTGGACATATTCCATACTGAAATGTCTCTTCGCAAAGCTTTCTGTAAGCACTATACATTAATTTATTAACTAAGCTTAATTCTCTAACATTATTTTCCTAAATTCGTTAGGAGATTTGTAACTTTTTACCAAAAACATATTGCAATTTAATTTGTACAAATTTTTATAACACATTTTTGCGCAATATAATTTATTAGTATGCTGGCAATAAATTTATGTTTGTACATAAAAGGTTTGTACATATACAGCTAAAAATGTAGTTCGTCCTTTGCTTTATATATACAGGTAACCCTCGTATTAACTCGAATCTTACGCGGCATTTCTATGGAACCTAATAAAATGCTAATAAAAACATTCCCCTTCCACAATTTTTATTAGCCTCTTCTCAAGTATACTTATATATATATATATATATATATATATATATATATATATATATATATTTTTTTTTTTTTTTTTTTTTTTTTATTGTAAACATAACAATCTTATATACAGGATTAACCGGTTTTTGGTTTTCTCTGCAGTCAGACAGAGAGGTTACATGCTCATACTCTTGTTGAGGTATGTTACATCGAAGTCACTTATAAGGCTAATTACATTTTTTTTTTTTTTATTTATTTATTTATTTATTTATTTATTTATTTTTTTTTTTTTTTTTTTAAATAAATTAAGGCCATTAAGAGTTTAACATGATAACATAAGATCTTGTTTTAACATAAGAACTTAAATGTGGAAGAACATAGAAGTTACTATTGCACAATATTATCTATTAACATGAGAGTGCCAGCTGATTAACTTTCGCACTGTTAAGCGCAACAATCCTTCTTTCTTCCCCCTTTCTTTTTTTTTGGGGGGGGGGGGGGGGGGTAAAGGTGTCACTTCTATGCTGGAAATTGGATTATAATGCAGTCGCCCTGCTCAGCCAGGAGTTGATTCCGTGGATTCCATTCTTGGTGGAAAAGATCTAAGGTGTTGTTTTGCCTATGGTAGTGATGTTCGTGTAGGATCCGACATCTCACCTTTTGTTGGAAGGCTGCAGTGAGTTGGTCAGTTGCCTCTCTCTGTGAAGTTGCTGTGCTGTCTGGTCTTGTATGTCTGAGGTAGAAGTTGTATATTACCGCTTTTGCGGTGATGAAAAGGTAATTGCAGAATGAATGGTTATTTGGCTCCACATGGACGAGATTGAAATATTCCTCTTCTGTATGAAGATTACCACAGGTAAGAGCTGCCATTTCCCGAGTCAAACTGATTAATTTAGTGTTGACTGGGCATTCCAAGTAGACATGCCGGACCGTTCCTAATTGGTAGCAGAAGAGGCAGTTATCTGAGACGTTTGAGTTAAATTTTCGTAATATAGTAGGAGTAGGTAATATATTATGCCACATTCTCCACTGAATATCTGCGTCAGGTTTGATGGCTCTTGTGCGATATGGTAGATCCCATTGAAATAGTGTTTGATCAGATGATGCAGGATTTTCCATCAAAGTGCTTTGGTTTGACTGTTGTGTTAGGGTGCTGTAGATCTTGTTGGTGTTGCTGGGTGTAAGTTTCTCCCATGAGTTATTGGTTTTTATCAGAAAGATAGGCGCCAAAACTTCTGAGTTTGGAGGAGTAAGCCCCACTTCTGTTATGCTATCAGGCATAGCGGCTTGAAAAGCGGCCTTTACGGTGTCTATCTGCTCAGACTCATTCCCATATTCCAGGTTTTCGAGCGAATTTGGAAAGCGCCAGGTGAGGCTTGGAGAAAGAATGTCACCCAAGATCCTCACGTTTCGCCAGCTCCATGGAGGAAAGAAAAATTCTTTCTGAGTGATCGGGCTTCTTACCATCGTGTTGTGAAAGATGGGTTCCATGAGGATTTCAGGTAGGGATGCTGTCTTCACTGTGTGCTAGAGGTTTAGCTTCTTCCATCGTCGAAGGGCGTCTTTGTAGAAGTTTGTTAAACTTACAGGCACTTGAGCTGTTGTCATTCTTTGGGTGGGGGGGGGGGGGGGTGGGGGGGGGGGGGGGTGGGGGGGGGGGGGGGTGGGGGGGGGGGGGGGTGGGGGGGGGGGGGGGTGGGGGGGGGGGGGGGTGGGGGGGGGGGGGGGTGGGGGGGGGGGGGGGTGGGGGGGGGGGGGGGTGGGGGGGGGGGGGGGTGGGGGGGGGGGGGGGTGGGGGGGGGGGGGGGTGGGGGGGGGGGGGGGTGGGGGGGGGGGGGGGTGGGGGGGGGGGGGGGTGGGGGGGGGGGGGGGTGGGGGGGGGGGGGGGTGGGGGGGGGGGGGGGTGGGGGGGGGGGGGGGTGGGGGGGGGGGGGGGTGGGGGGGGGGGGGGGTGGGGGGGGGGGGGGGTGGGGGGGGGGGGGGGTGGGGGGGGGGGGGGGTGGGGGGGGGGGGGGGTGGGGGGGGGGGGGGGTGGGGGGGGGGGGGGGTGGGGGGGGGGGGGGGTGGGGGGGGGGGGGGGTGGGGGGGGGGGGGGGTGGGGGGGGGGGGGGGTTCTTAAGAGAGATAGAGCCTGTGTAGCTCAGTGGATGTGGCGTTTTGAACACCACTGCGCTTGGCCGCACGAAGGAAGTCTTGGCTTTGAGTCCAGTCCGCGACTAGAGGAAATTTTTCTAAGCCTTTTTTCAACCGGTACCCTCCACAGTTGTTTCTTTTTTTGCAGCTCAAGCTTAATGGTGTTATTCATCCATTTAACCCCTACTTGTTTTGCTATTCGGACCCTAGGTATACTATCAGCCATAACCTCCTGTAAATGCTCCTTGACCACTTCCCATGCTCTATCGACGTCCAGTCCTTGCAGTTTTACATGCCATGGCACTGATCCAAGCAATCTCCTAAGCTTGTCATACTTGCCAGCACGGTAATTCCACATTATCCTGTCTTAATGGCAATTTTCACACCTTTAGCGACCTCTCAGGTCAAGACGTGATCACTCTCACCAACAGTTGGCAATATGGTCATACCCTTTACAGTCAAATTCTGAGATGCTATTACCAGGTCAAGCACTCTCACACCCCTAGTATTTTCAATTACATGCTGTCTCAGATAGTTGTCCCTTAATAATTGAATTAAATCCATTTCCTTCCTCACATGTGTCCTCTCATCCTTCCAATCAATGTTACCATAGTTGAAATCCCTCATATTAATTACCTCCTTTCACTCAGTTCATCAATTTGTTTATGAAACCTGTCTCCATCATCTATTCTGTCGCCTGGTCTATAGCAGCACCCAACTGTATATTTTATTCTGCCAGTCTCAATCTCACTCCAAATAGCCTCAAATGCGCTCCTTTCACTATCCAGCGATACAACTTCAATTGTATTTGGCTGCATTTCATCAGCTATCATCAATACGACACCTCCACCATTTTAATCTCTCTGTCCCTCTAAACACACTATAATCTACACATTCTATCCCACTAACTATATCATCTTCCAGCAGCCATATTTCACTAATGCCAATAACCTGTGGTCAGGAAGAGCTAATCAAGGCCAAAAATTCTTTCTTCTTGTTCCTAATAATCCTGGCATTAGTGTACATGAAATGTAGTGATCCCTTTGTCCCACCCCAATCTTGATGCGTTATTATAAATGTCCCATTCCCATTTTTTTGTCCTTAGTACTGGTTCGGGTACATTATATACATTCTTACACTCAACTGTCTCACTGATGTCCGCATATCCATTCCCTCCCCCCCCTGGTAGTTCTGGTTTCCCTGGTTCTGCACAACCATTTTCACTTCACTCAGCAACACTTTTTCCAGTCTCCGCACACCAAGTCTATTGAAATGCAGGCCATCCATCTTGTATAAATCCTTTCGCTCATCAAACTCATTCCACATGTCCACGAATTCCACACCACACCGTCTGCATAACCTGCGCATAATGTCATTTGCGATTATGGCCCTCCTTCTAAATTCCTGTCTGTCATACCTCTTCAACAGACTCACCATTCTAACTCGGTCACTCTTTTTTTTCTTTTGCTACCTTTAACAATACTTTCAAGTCTGCTGTCATAACAAATCTATCTCCTATCAATTCATTCGTACCCGCCACAACTATCAATTCTTTCACCTTTGTTTTTGCACTCTAATACTCTCACTTACATATTATCCATTCTCCATTCCCCTTATCTGGTTCAATGGTAACATTGTTAAAGAATGTGAGCAAGTTGGTAAAACATTACATTAGTAAACCCATGTTGTTCATTGCAAAGTAGATATTCACTGTCATCCCATTTATGAATGCAGGCCCTAACTAATTTTTACAAAATTTTCACCACCACTGCTGAGATACTAATTGGTCGACAGTTTGTTACATCGGTCTAACCACCCTTATGCAATGGAATTACCCTAGATTCCTTCCATTCCTGCGGAATCTTCCCTCTTCGGAGACTCATATTACACATCCTGATCAAAGGAATGATCAATTCAGCTGAACACTCTTTTACACTCTTGCTGATATTCCACCAGTCCCTATTGCTGAATTCTTATTCACTTTGTGCAACAGCTCTAATACCTCGGACTCACAGACCTGCGTTTCTTCATCTAGTGCAGAGGTAACAGTGAGTTCAATGTTGTGTTCGCATTGAACTCACTGTTACCTCACATTGAACTCACTGTCAAGGTTGATAGCTTTTAACGAAATGGGCACTCATTAAATGAACAACCCATTCTGCATCAATAACCCTCACGCCATATGGATTTAGAAGATGTAATTTTTCATATTCAATCTTTCGTTTACTTGCAGCATATCGATAGAATTCTTGTGGGTTGTCTTTAGCATGCAGAGCCAGTTTTTTTCATAATCAGACTTTGCTTTCCGTTCAGCAGTTGTAAATATTCCAGCCTGCTGCTAATAATATATAACGTATGTCGTCCTTATACAAACGGTATTCCTTCCACATCGTCCTTTTCTTACGAATCTCTTGCTTAATAAGATTACTCATACATTTGAGTCTTATTCTATTTATTCTTCGGACACTCGGGATGCATTCTGATATCGCATCATTTAAGTATTGTTTCAATGCTTCCCATACACTCTCGATATTCCATCCAGCAACCGATCCCATTCCACTGAACTCAGTATATTCTTCAGTTGGTGATAATTTCCTACTTTTTAGTTAAACGTGTATCATTTTCTGAATGGAACATTCATAAACTTAGTCACTTCCGAAGTGAATACCGAATGGCCACTGTCACCAACTGGAGGCAAAACAGTTACGTCTTTAACTGAAATACCTTGTGACACTATAATCAAATCAAGCACTCTTTGACCTCGAGTTACTTCTGTCACATGCTGCTTGAAAAAGTTATGCCACAACAGCTCAATAAATGCATTTTCAATCTTCTCATGTGATTCTACTGCAACCCAATCAATATTTGGATAAATAAAGTCTCCCATTATGATTACTCTTTTCGCCCACACCTTTTCTACTTGCTGATGCATTTCTTTATCACCAGCAACCGATCCACCAGGTCTGTAACAACACCCCTCTGTGTGATTTGTCTTGTTAGATTCCACCTCACACCAGATGGCTTTAAACTCACTGCCACATGAAACATGAAATATGTTAGTTGTATTACTACATTCATAGGTCTCAGCTCTAACTGGATTTCAGTCATCCACTATCATTAGTAGCACGCCCCCTCCTCTCCTATCCAGTCTATCCTTCCTAAAAATACTGTACCCATGACACTGACACTCTATACCAGTTAGTAGATTGGATTCTCATAGCCAGGTCTCACTAATTCGTACAATCTGAGGTCGCAACATATTGACTAAGGCAACAAACTCTTCCCCTTTGTTTCTGAAACTCCTAGCATTCGTGTACAGACTTAATAATTTACCTGCATGTTCTTTTGTATACCCTTGCTTGTAGTCTGTCTCTCTGACCTATTTGGACAACTTTCTATTCTTCTCTGATACCTTACACATGTAAACATCTTTGCACGGATGTGATTGGTCCGAACCGGACGAACACAAACCCGAAATCTTTTCGCGCTCACCTTTTCTACTTGCTGATGCATTTCTTCATCACCAGCAATCGCCTTGTCATCATTCCCATGATAAAGCCCATTCCCATCATTAACACCATTATGTACCATTTTCACTCTTACGCTCACATTCACATCATTCCTCCCTTAATATATTAGATATTTGATAGGGTGTTGTGACATTATGCCTATAGAGGGCACGGAGATAGAACAAATATTGTATTTTTTTATGAATTTTCATATCGCACGATTAACTTCACAGGATAATAATTCGTGCAATAAATTGAAATAAAATAAACTAGCATTTTCATATTAGATCGCATTTATTTTCGTCTTTGTGAAGTAAATTTAAAATTGAGGTTCTACAAACATCCTTTAAATAAATAAATTTAACTCTGGGGAGAAGCTTCTGAACAATGTGAGAAGGGAAAACATACGAACCCTGCGGTATATTATCTGATTTCATAAATGATTTAAAATATAAAGAAAGTGGTATTAAAAAAGTAACAACTCTGTTCCTATTTCGAGAATCAATCCTTCTCCCCTCTTCCTCGAAATCTTTCAATTTTTTTGTATTAGAAGATTTTATCTGATACTTTCCTCTCTTGGGCTGTAGCCACATCCAAGTCCTTCAACCTCAAGTCTTCCTCCACCACCATCTCCCTCCATCTCTTCTTTGGTCGCCCGCGCTTCCTCCTCCCGTGCACAATCATCTGCATGACATTTCTTCCCACATACTCTTCCTCTCTCCTCACCACATGACCTAACGATCTCAACCTTTGTTCCTGTATCTTTGCTCCTAGGTTCGTAACTTACTCCGTTCCCCTTACATAGTCATTTCTCAGACGAACCTTTCTGGTCACACCGCACCTCCACCTAAGCATTCTCATCGCCGCTACTTCCATCCTGCTGATGTTTCCATAGCATACGTCATAGTTGATCTCACTACTGTCCTGTAGATTTTGCCTTTTAGATAGATCGGCACCCTCTTATCGCATATCACTCCAGCCATCTCTCTCCAGTTCCTCCTTCCTGTTTGTGTCCTGCATCCTACTTCTTTCTCAGCCTCGCCATCCTCTTTCATTATTGAACCTAAGTATCTAAAGTCAGGGACCTTCCTGAAGACATTTCCTTCCAGCCCGAGATGAAAATATAAGTTTTTTCTGCGGCAAAAAAAAGCTTAAATTCTTAAATAAGCCAAAGATCAATTAAATCAGAAATATTTAATGTTAAATATAATTACTGATTTTGTTATATTGCTTATTGATAGAAACTGTTCATCTACGTTTCGTCTGTATCTTAACCATGAACCTAAAATAAAATCTAATTTGATGCTTCCCAAACGAGCGAAAAAAATATCTAATCTCATCCTGTTTGCGAGCCTGCTACTAGTCGCGGATTAAACATCGACTTCAATGTTATTAAAATGTTGAAATATAAAAACATATTCGAATATTTTTATGTTGATACTTTCCATCAAACCTGATATATTTAAAGAAATCAGACCTCAGTGCTGTTTTATGTCTTTTCTGAAAACATCTTTATGCCAGCGATCAGGTAGTAAGACAGCACCTCCGAAAGACACACACTTCACCATGCAGGCATTCAAAACCGAAAATCCCAAAGGAATAGATGTCAATCCTTATTCTACTAGTGTTCCATGTCTGTAGAAGCGTATGTTCAGTGGACCGGTTTGCCTGTTCTGAGGGACGAAAAACCGGAGTTTCCGTTTGAAAAAATCCTCTACTTCTGTGTGAGACCAGCTAACTCACCTTTAGTCGAAAGAGACCAGATAAAGTGTCCATACGTCTTCAACCGTAATCGAACCCAGGTCTTTCTGACTGAGCTGCGGAGGATCCTAAAAACTACTTGTATAAATTACTTATCCTAAATTACTAGTATAAAACTCGCAAGATTTCTAGCGCTGTATAATTACATTTAATTAAAAGGAAAAATTCAAATTCTTACTTTTTTAAGTGATTGCAGTTCTAGATGCATTGTGAAAATCGCATTTGCTTTCATAGAGCTAGGCCTGCAGAAGAAAGACTGATCTAAGTTCGATTTTACTCACCGACCAGAGAGAGAGAGTTAGTCGATCTTTGGGCAAGTTTTTTTTATTTTCTTCTGGAAACTCGGATTTTAATCCCTCAATTTAAGAAATCGACGTGGAACTTATGTTATTTCAGATAGTAATCTATAATAGTGTTAGGATTATGGACAAGAGCTGGAAGCAGTTGCCTGCACTCTTTATCCCTGTGTTCCTTTGTTATTGACTGCTTTGGGTGTCAGCTCTAACGGCTAAGGATGAGATATCTCCAATAATATGATATATCTATGAGATATGAGATATCTATAATATATCTCATATACTCGTATCGTAGATATCTCATAGATATCACATATATCATAGATATCATATATATCTATGAGATATCTATAACATGAAATATCTATAAGGATGAGATAACTGCTTATCAAGCTTTTAAAAGTTAGACAAGGATAAACGGTAATAAGGTTTATGTTATCTAAAACCTGATACATGATTTCTCACCTAACTACGTGGAAATATGGTTAAATGTGCTGCCATTTTATAGAAATGAAAGTAACAATATCAAAGTAAAGAACAGAATATTCTTTATGAGCATAGAATACAATAAAGAATAGAATAGAAAGTGAAGAATTTTAAGCCCTGGCTAACTTTTTCTAGACTCTTAGACAGCCAACTTTACCTTCAGTCAATCATAGATGGCTGGCCAAAGACTAACACTGATTTAAACTAGCATCCGAGGAGGAGAATACGGAAGACAACAACGGCCATTTCATGATTCACACTTCTAATACTATGTATATTGTCTGAAATAGTTTGACTTCTATGGGCGATGTTCTCAAGTTACTGATTTAAATTCTGGTGTTTTCGACAGATGCAATTACTTTCCAGTGCTTGTGATCGACTAACCTGGAAGAAAGGTTTAGAAAAATGTCCTTGTAGATATTACGAAATGTATTAACATCTGTGAAATATCCTCATCTTAATAGGAATGGAAATATCAGGGTTTATACCCCCAGAATTGACAAAGTTGTTCTTAAAGCGGATACACGTTTCAGTTATTTTTTAATCAAGTTTCTGGGAATGAATGAAAATATGTAAGGAACATCTTCAAAATTACTAATAGAATAAATAAGTTAAAATGTTTTTATCGTGTTTTCCCTTAGAAAATTACTGTTTTGTGACTACAGCCCCATGTAGGGCCTTGGCCTCTCATTTTTGGGTTTCATAACTCACTACGAGGTGGGGTCGTTACCCCCAAGCTCAACCATGTGCATTTGTCTGTGAAGCGTTGTGTTCTTAAGACCTATTTGCCTGCTTTTGCGGGGGGAAAATCCCCAGATAAACTGTGGAGAAAAAACCCAGTAGTCCACGCCCAAGACCAGCTAACTTGGCTATGTCTGAGAAAGATCCAAAGCGCCTCACGTCAGCGACGAGAATCGAACGCAGGACATTCCTTTCCCAGGCATATGATTGCGAAGCGCGTAACTACTCAGCTAACCGCGCGGACTTTGTAGTAGTGTGTTTAGTATTTTATGACATATTTTTATTAAGATAATTCAATAGTTATTATACGTTTAAAATGGCGTTAAAAAGGGGGGGAAGAAATGTAATGTTAAAAAAAGCACCGTAAGCGGGTACAAGAAGGTTAGCCCTGCTAACGAGGTTATTGTACACATGGAGGAGGTTAATGAAAATGAATTAATCGCCAAAATAGCGACGTTGAAGCAGATTATCAGAGAGGAATTGCAAAAAAGTTGAGAGGCGTTTAAATGAACATAGGGAGTAAAAGAAAAATGAACAGGAAAATAAACAATAAAGCAAGAAACGAGTCAGTAAATAACGGAAATTAGGAAGTGACGTTGTTAGTAAAAAGAAAGAAGTTATTTGGTATGGTGACTCTACAACAAAACATGATATAGATGAGAGTTTATCATATCGAGTTTTCCTGGAGCGAAAATTAAAAATATAACGCAAGAAATTGAAAAAGAGAAAAGAAGTAAATGAAATCGCAGTTGTAGTAGGTACGAACGATTTAACTAGCGATAAGTTCGGTACGAGAGAGGACATGAAAGGTTTGTTGGAAGAGACGAGAGTGAAGAGTGAGAAAGTGAAACTCGTTAGTATTTTACCTCGCTATGATAAAAATGAATTAAGAAGAAATGCTATGATGGCAAACGATTCGATGTGTAGGCTATTTAAAAGGAATGGATGTGAGTTTTTGGATGTGTGGAGTGAGTTTGAGGGATATTGGATTTGTATAAGTGAGATGGCCTACACCTGAATTAGTTTGATATCAAGAGTCTGGAAAAACTAATAACTGGTATGAGTCCTAATAGAGCGAGTCAGGGAAGCTAAATTATAAAAGGAGGAATAATGTAAATGTGAGTGAAAGATCGACAATGTTATATAACTATGTTAATAAAGGGAACGGCATTGTCATGGAAATGTTGACGAAGAGAGAGAGAGAACAATTTCGATTTGTGTCTGTCCGGTTGGGATCCATCATATGTATACATGCATAAGCCACTAGAGAGTAATAGTGATTAGCAAGTTGTCCGGCTGTGTCAGGCAGACTGCAGACAAGACAATACAAAAGAACAAACAGGTAGATTATTATGTCTGTACACGAATGCTAGGAGTATCAGAAACAAAGGGGTTGAGTTTGTTGCCTTGGTCAATATGTTGGGACCTCAGATTGTAGGCATTAGTGAGACCTGGATGTCAGAATCAGACCTACTAACAATATAGAGTACGAAGGATATAGTATTTTTAGGAAGGATAGAGAAGATAGGAGAGGAGGAGGGATGTGCTGCTAATGATATCGGATGACTTGATTCCAGTTAGAGTTGAGACCTATGATTGTACTACTACTATTACTAAAAATATTTCATGTGGCAGTGAATTTGAAGCCATCTGGTGTGTGGTGGAATCTAATAAGGCAAATTACACAGTGGGGTATTGTTACAGACCTGATCGATCGGTTGCTCGTGATGCTTCACCAAATCGAAAAGATGAGCGCGAAAAGAATAATCATAATGGGAGAATTTAATTATTCAAATATTGATTGGGTAGCAGTAGAATCTCATGAGAAGAATGAAAATGCATTTATTGAGCTGTTGCTTGACAACTTACTCAAGCAGCATGTGACAGAAGGAACTCGAGAGCAAAGAGTGTTAGATCTGATTATAGTTTGGTTATAGTGTCAGAGGGCGTTTCAGTTAAAGACGTAACTATTTTGCTTCCTGTTGGTGACAGTGATCACGCGGTACTCACTTGGGGACTCACTAAGTTTATGAATGTTCCATTCAGAAAAGGTTACATGCTGAACTACAAAGAAGGAAATTATAACAACTGAGGAGTATACTGAGTTAAGTGGAATGGGATCTGTTGCTGCATGGAAAGAATATCGACAGTGCATGGAAGCATTTAAACAATACTTAAATGATGCGATATCAGAATGTGTCCCGAGAGCTCGAAGAATAAATAGAGTAGGAGTCAAATGGATGTGTAATCTTATTAAGCAAGAAATTCGTAAGAAAAGGACGATGTGGAAGGAATATCGTTTGCATAAGGATGACGTCCGTTATGAACGTTATAAGCAGCAGGCTAGAACAATCGCATTTGTTGTACAGAAAGCAAATGCCGAGTATGAAAAGAAACTGGCTGTGCGTGCTAAAGACAACCCACAAGAACCCTATCGATATGCTGCAATTAAAGAAAGAATGAATATGAAAGAATAACTCTTATAAATCCGGATAAAGTGAGGGTTACAGATGCAGAAGAGGTTGTTCAATTAATGAGTGCCCATTTTGTTAACAGCAATGAACCGTGTGAACGCGACATTGAGTTCACTGTTACTTCTTCGCTAGATGAAGAAACGCAGGTGTGTGAGGCCGAGGTATTAGCGCTGTCACACAAATTAAATAAGAATTCAGCAATAAGGACTGATGGAATATCAGCATGCATGCTAAAATAGTGTTCAGTTGAATTGGCCATTCCTTTGACCAGGATGTTTATTATGAGTCTCAGAACAGGGAAGATTCCACAGGAATGGAAGGAATGTATCGTAATTCCATTGAACAAGGGTGGTGCAAATACCGATGTATCCAACTATCGACCAATTAGTATCTCAGAACTGGTGGTGAATATTTTGGAAAAATTGGTTAGGGCTCGCATTTAGAAATAGGTTGATGAATCTCTACTTTACAATGAACAACATGGGTTTACTAAGGGAAGGTCATGTTTTAGCAACTTGTTCACATTCTATAACAATGTTACCATTGAACTAGACAAGGGGAATGGATACACCATGATACGGTTGGATTTTGCTAAGGCTTTTGACAGAATACAGCATGGTAGACTGTTGCATAAATTGGAGAAAATGGGTTTCGGTTATACAATATTAGCATGGATAAGAAGATGGCTGACTGACAGATATTAAAAAGTGGTATACGGGGGATCTGAGTCTGCAAGGTTTTAAGGTAACAAGTGGTGTACCACAAGGATCAGTTCTTGGTCCACTGTTATTCACTCTGTATAGTAATGATACTGGGAAGGGTTTGACAAGCGACATACAACTATTTGCTGATGATGCAAAGATAGGTAGAGAAATCAGGGATGCTGCTGATATGCAGTACTTGCAGAATGATTTGAATAGACTGGAATTGTCAGCATGAGGAAATGGGAGTCAGTTCAATGTGAATAAATGTAAAGTAATTCACTTCGGCATGATTAGATATCCAATGTCGTATTACATTGATGGGATTAGGTTAGAAGAAACTGATGAGGCTAGGGATCGTGGTAAGAGCTTTGATAAGACCTCACGTGGATTATTGTGCGCAGGTTTGGTCTCCTGGTTTCCTTTGTGAATCTGATACAGTGGAGAGAGAGAGTGCAAAAGAGAGTATTAAAAATGATATCAGAATTGTGGAATACTGATTATGAAGACAGATTGAGAATTTGTAAACACTAGCAAACAGGAGAAAGAGGAGAGATATGATTGTGACTTACAAATTTCTGAAAGGGTCATACAGGATTTAAGTTGATGAAAATTTTCAATTTGTGGAGGGTGGAGAAAGAACGAGAGGGCATCCTTGGAAGCTGAGAATGAAGGCCTCTAAGAAGGGTTGAGGGGTAGATTTTTCTGTCAGAGGGTGGTGTGTGATTGGAATGGATTGCCTTTGGATGCTGTGAGTGCAAGCAGTGTGAATGAATTCAAGAATAAGTATGATAACTGGTGTGTGTAGCATGTGGCCTCCCTCGATGAGTCCCTCATTCCCTGGAGGTCTCTTTTAATACAAATAATAATACTAATATTTTTTTAATAATAATAATTTATTGATTTGCTAAAATATTTACACATACAATAAACATCTTGAGTGACATTGCACCTTATAATTTTACAGAATTCAGCACTAAGTGCTACATTTTCTACATTGGATTTCAATTAACATTTTTAAAAATACTTTTTTGCCTCTATATTATGTACTTACAACACATGTTCTTCTAATATTAACAATAAAGATTATACAGAATTTTTGAATATAGAATATACATAATAATAATAATAATAATACTTTTCTTTATTGATTGCTAAAATATTAATACATAAAATAAACATCTTGTGTGACATTGCATCTTATAATTTTACAGAGTACAGCACTAAGTGCTACAATTCCTACATTGGATTTCAACTGAAATGTTTAATAATATTTTTTTGCCTTTATATTATGTATTTAAAACACATGTTCTTCTAATATTAACAATGAAGATTATACAGAATTTTTTGTATAATTTTTTATTTTTTTATTTTATTTTATTATTTTTTTTTTTTTTTACGTTTGAGAAAGAGTGATTATACATACAAATTTCTGCATTTGCATATAAGGATTACTTGTAGATGAGTGAGGCAAGTTAATCCCATCTACTTCGAAGCTTGGGTTAGCTTTTATGAAGAGAGTGGGATTTAGCCTTCATTATTTGTGTTGTTGCTACTGTTTATGTATGGGATGTAGGCATTGGATGCTAGTGATTTGTGATGTGTATATTAGTGTTAATGATTTCTTAACTTTGTTGGTATATTTTCCAGATTTCGTTTTTTAATGTTCTGTAGTTATCTACGTGTTTTAACTTTCTTGGTAGGTTGTTGAGTTGCGTGGGTCTTTTGTGATCTCACAAAAGAACCGTATGAGTTGTTGAAGGGTGTGGGGATGTAGAAAGTTGTCGTAGGTCGTGTTATACGATATGTGTCTCTGTTGTTTCGATAGGTGATGTTGAAGTAATTCCTTGTTAATGCCTGTAGTGTTTCAGGTTTTTAATGCTCAGAATTCTGTGTATCGCCATGTGCTTGTCAGATATTGGTTGTTGCATGTAAGGTGTCCAGATTACTGTTGACACGATTTTCCTGTGTAGTGTTTCTAATTTTGTTAGGTGGCTGTTTGATGTATTTGTATAGACTGATATTCCGTATCTGAGTAGGGATTCTTAGATACCGTGATATAGGAGTTTTTTTATGTTGGGTGGAATAATGTCTTTAACTTGGAAGAGTATTGCTGCGATGATCCGGAGTTTGGTATGTAGGTATTCTATATGTTTTGTCCTTTTAAGGTGGGAATCTATATAGAGACCGAGGTATTTTGCGTGTGTTAGAGGTTTGATTTCGGAATATTGACAGGTATTTTTGTTGTTAATGCAGCGATATGTGTGATAATGTATCGATAGTGATGCGAGGCGTATGATTCTTGGGTTGTGTATTTTCAACATCTGTGTTTTGGTGCCGTTGATTAGAATTGCGTTTTGGTGGAAGTATGTTGTGATTTTGTTTAGGTCTTGCTGTGCTTTGCAGAGAGCTGTGTCAATGTCTGTGTGGATTGCTAGTAGTGCAGTGTCATCTGCGTATTGAAATATTTGACTTATTATGGATATGTTATGAATATCGTTAATGTATATGTTGAACAGAGTGGGTGATAATATGGCACCTTGAGGTACACCGTGTTTTACTTGTATACTCCGACTGTGACATGTACCTATTTTTGTTACTTGTGTTCTGTTTGGGAGGTAGTTCTTGAACCATGTATGCAGTGTTCCTCTTATACCTATTGAGTATAGTTTGGTGAGTAGTATGTCATGTTCAAGTGTGTCAAATGCTTTGGTTAGCTCCAGCAGTATAAGGACGGCGTACTTGTTTTTGTCGAGAGCTTTGTTTATTGTATCGGCGATATCTTCCAATAAAGTGATGGTGCTTTTTGTTTTCTGAAAGCCGTATTGGTTCTGTGAGATGATGTTGTATTTCTGTAAATAGTTCTGTAGTCTGGTGTGTGTTATTTTTTCTAACATTTTTGAGATGATTGGTAGTGTAGCTATTGGTCTGTAGTCCTGAGTATCGTTTCTTTTGCCGTGTTTGTATATTGGCGTAATTACTGCAGTTTTTAGTTGTTGTGGAATAATGTCTGTGTCGAATATTATGTTCACGAGTTTCAAAAGTATTGGATTTATTTGTTCAAAGTGTGTTGTAAGGTCTGTGAGTCTTATTTTGTCTATTCCTGGAGTGGTCTTTGGTTTTAGTTGTAGGATTACTTCTTTCAGTTCCTGTTTTGTTATGGGTGAAAAATACATCGTTTGTTGTTGACTTTGTGTCGGTAGTTTTTTGTTGATCGTTGGTAGTTTGTCTTTTTTGAGCTGTGTGATGTTGTTTGTGAAAGCATGGTTGAATGAGTCTACTAGTTCCTCTTGGCTTGTGTCCTGACCGAAGTTTTTTGCAATAAAATCTTGTGCTGATGCTTTCTTTTTTCGGGTTACTAATTCGTGGAGTGCCCATGTTTGCTTAATGTTGTTGTTATATTCCATGAATGTTTGGAAATAGTAGCGTCTTTTTGCCCTACTAATTTTTGGTTGTTAGTTTATTTCTTGTGTTTTTGTATAAGGTTTGTGAATGTGTGTTACTGGGTGACTTTTTAAGTTTTTTCCATAGATTTTATTTTTCAGTAATAGTATTTAGTATGTCGTCATTTTTCCATGGAATATTGTCTGTTTGTCGCCGCGTTTATGTAGGTTTTGTTGCTTTTTTGTATATTTCTGTGAACTTTAGTTGAAAATTCTCGTATAATGTTACAGGATCGTTTATTTTAAGTAGGGAATTCCAGTTCGTATTTTTTACTTGGTTATCGACAATGCTCTTTAATATGATTGAGTTTTGTCGACTTTTGTGGTGCTGGGAGGGGGGGGGGGGCTAGGAAACGTAATTAAACGAAGTTGAGAGAAAGTAGTGTAAGTAAGTAGTGAGAAATTAATTTTTACGTTAATTACTGATGATGTATATGTATGGATGGGAGCCCGTATATTGGTATGATCAATGCATGATTGTGTTAGTGAGTTATTGAGTATTTCTTCTCTGGTTGGGAAGTTAATGGTAGGGTTTATGTTGTACTGACTTAGTATATCAAGATATGTGTTAGTGGTTGAAGAAGCGTGGTCAAGAGTAATATTTATGTTAATGTCTCCTATTAGGATGAGCCTGTGTCCAAACACAGGCTCATCCTAATAGGAGATGCCGCTTAGCCATGTTTCTAACTCGGGAAGAAAACTGAGTGGATTATTATCTGGGGGTCTGTATATTGTGTTTATTGTGTATTTGATACTATTGTGGCTATTTGTTAGTTCCAAAATTAGTGGATTCGCATGTTCGAAGTGAGTTTGTTTTTCTATCACATTGTATTTTTCTTTGATAAATGTCACAATGCCACCTCCTCTTTTGTTTGGTCTACATAAAGTTATAGGTTTCGTAATTATTTATGTTGTATGCGTAAATTTCTGTGTCGTTTATTGCAACTTCGATCAGTATTAGCGCATCTATGTTAATCATGGTATAATTGAGCTGTGTTATCAATGTAAGCCAGTGTTTTTTTTTATACCTCTTATGTTTGTGTGTACGATAGTGAAGTTGGTATTGGTGGAAATGTTGTCTGACCATTTCTTCCAAGAGTCAAAGATCTTGAAGTTTATGTTGTCTGACTGGATATGTTCGCCTATGTTTGAGATCTCCATTATGTAGTTTTTAAATGAGTTCTAATCTTATTCTTAAGGATGTGAAGAGTTAGTGTTTTATATTGGTAGGCTGTGTAAGTCGGATTCACTCGTAATTATGTATACGCGAGTGTTTTCATTCTTTCTCAAAAATATCTGGGAATTCTTCGTCCACAGAAACTTGTAGTTTTTTTGTGTTTTTGTCTTCGTTGCTTGGTATAGAAGATTTTTGAAGTATGGAGTCCAGTGTTCCATTATATAGATTGGTGTTGGGAGTGTCTTATCAGTTAGGATCATTGTTGTCGGCTTTGTTTTCTTGCTTGCTGTAAGAATGGAATCTCTCAGATTTCTGTTGGTAAAACGAGCGATGATTGGTGGCGGTCTCTCTTTATTTTTTTGTGGGCCTCGTTTGATATAGGTGATATCTGTGGTTGCGATTTGAATTCCAATTTTGCTGCCGATCAGTTGCATTATTTTTCTTAAGTCTTCTGTATTTTCTTTCGTTATTCCCTCAATTTTGAAGTTCTTTTTTTGTTGTTGTTGTTTTTGTAGCATGTGTTCCATTTGACGCTTGAGTGTGTTTACTTCTTTCCGCAATTCTTGATTTTCACGTTGGAGTGTTTCTTGCGTTTCTATTGCTACCGTTAATTTCGTCTTTATTTCTCGCAGAGTTCCTAACATTTTTTAAGAGTTCTCGTTATGGAACTGTATGTAATGCTCTTACTCCTCGATTTTTTTGTTAATTTTTTCCATGTGTGCACTTAATAAGTCTTTCACCATAAGTTTAAATGAATCAAAGTTATCTATAATTTTAGGATCCGGAAGCGGCTTACCTTGATGTGCGTCGTTACTTTTCTTTGGTGTCTGGTCTTTGTTCTTCGTTTTCTCACGGCACTGTTGACATCGCCATTCGGTCCGTTTCACGGCTCCGTTTGCTTGCCACGTGCTTTCTGAGATCCCTGAACAATGGAAGTGTTGTTTTTTGTTACATCTGGAACAATGCGGCCCATTCCCTTGATCGCTTAATGGCGTATTGCATTTGTTACAGCTCATTTTGCTTGTACTTCGCTGTCTCGGTGACCTTTAACCTTTCTTCCTGTTAGCGACTATAGTGCGACTTTTAAAATGGCGACGTCCTTTGTTCTTTGATGGATGGTGACTGCAGTACAATCTACGAACTTCCAACACTGAAAATTTGAATCTTACTTATCCAATTTTGGTAATTTGAACGTCTCTGTCTTCAGCGTGACTAGTAGAATTAAATAGTAGCATACTACTACTACTAATATTATTTTTTTTTAATTTTTTTAAAAAACATTTTAAGCACTTTATTATCTCTTGTACATATAATAATTACATTATAAAATTATAGAGATTACAAAATTTAAAAATTCTAAAAATTACATACATATAATAATAATAATAATAATAATAATAATAATAATAATAATAATAATAATAATAATAGCATTTTAAAATCAATAATTGTTATTAGTAAAATTATGTTTGGATATTATGCATTTACAGAACATGTTCTAGTTTTTTTAAGAATTAATTTCATACACATTTTCCTTTTTTTGTATAATGTGTTAATAATAGTTATTACAATAGATAGTAATTTATAGTTTGCAATTGAATGAGATTTCATGTTTAACAGCATTTATCGTATAAAAATATGTTATATTTTACAATTTTTGCTTTTAATGTATTTTAACGCTGTAACTATAGCACTTCAATGTAATAAATAAATATATATCTATATATATATATATTTCTTTCTGTTGATCTCGGTTAGCATGTATTGTCTCAGCTTGCATCCTCGAAGCTTTTTAATAAGCTTATCTGAGGATGACACCGGTTAAATATTTCTGATTGATTTGATTGCTGTGTTAGAAGTAGGCTAATGTTTCAGAGGTCAAATGAATGATATAAAAGGTCTCTGATCAAAGTGAAATTTCCGGTATGTTCTGGTGTAATTACATCTGTCTTAATGGTTCTCATTCATTTTTATTGTTGTGGTCTTCTTTTTGAACTAATTAGGAGACTTTTTATCACTGCGGCAGTCTTCCTACATCTTCTGAGGTATTGATTTGAATTAGCTTTGAAGTTTATAACTTCCTCAAGAATATCTTGCCATCTCTGATTCACAAAAATTGGTATTTTTTTATGTTTTTGCTTTTTTTGCTTGGTACAACAGATTTTGGTTGAATGGTGTTAAATATTCGGATAGGAAGATTGGTGTGTTGTCTTGTAATGCGTTCAAGTCCTTGGCAACTGTTTTTTTTCTTTCTGCTGGCTTTTATGAGATTGTCTCTTGTGGACTTGCTTGTAAGATGAACTATGACTGGTGCAGGTCTTGGCAAGCCTTGTTTTTTGCTCTTCCTAGGAATCCGATTTACGGTCTGAATGTGGTTAAGCTGTAGGGGGTTATCAATTACGTGGCCTAATTTTAAGACTACATCGCTGAGGTTTTCTGTAGGTACAGTTTCAGGAAGACCGTTTATGACAAGATCTTCTTCTTTATGTTGTTGCTGATTTAAACGTTCGTATTGTAGTTTTAGGGAATCAAGTTCTTGACGGAGTACGGATGTCTCTTTCATCAAATTGTGTTGCCTGTCATTTAATGCGTTAATGCTGATTTTAATGTCTTTTACCGTTTGCAACACTTCTATAACTGCTACATTATTATGTTTGACCAAATCTTCATATTCGCTAGATTTGTTTTGTTATTTTTTCGTTCTGTTTGCCAAAGAGTTCTTGCACAAGATCTACTAAGCTGGCTTTTATAGTTTCTAGACCGTTTTCTATTAGTATATTTAAGGAGTTCAAATTATAAGACTCACCTGTATTTTTCGGCGTTCAGTTCATCCACTGATTTTGCCTCCAGTATAATCGGCTACTTTCTTAGGTAGCCTTAGGTGCGTTTCTTTGTTCTCTCTGCAGAGTAGACACTTCCATTCCTCCCGTGTTGCACTGGATTCACGTTGCCGGGTTATTTCTGAAAGGCAGGAACACATAAAGTGTAGAATCCTACTGCATTTCCGACAGGTTATATGATTTCAGTCGGACGATAAATCCTTCATGCATTTGATGCACTTCATGACTCACCTTTCTTCCCTTGAGCAACGTAGTGTGATTGTAAAGATGGCAGATGGCGACGTCCTTTGTGCTTCGCTCGTTGTTGACCCCGGTCCTCTCTGTTCACTTTTCAGCACTTCCAAATTTGGTTTCTTCTTAGCCGATTTCGGTGAATTTCATATCACTGTCTTCGGCGTGACAAGTATAGTTAATTGGGAACACTTTCAAAATTATAAACAGGAGTTGGAACCACTTTAAAACTATAAAAAACAGGAGCAGCGATATCACAGTGCGCCCGTTCGTATGCCTACACAACGCCATCTTCCTAATAATAATAATAATAATAATAATAATAGTTTGCATTAACACGTAAAGTAAATATTGTCATTATGTCTGTGATATCAAGAATTGAGTTCCACCATTCAGATCGAAAAAAAATAGTGCTTTCAGCAATAACAAGAACAGTTTGAATTAATATTTAATTATAATCAAAGCTTCTTGTTTTGTAAGTAAATAGAAAATACACATCTATTTATAAATTAAATAAACCTGTATATATATTTGTAACTTACCAGTACTGCATTATCCTCCAATACAACCTTCAAAGCTTGCTATTTAATATCCTACTGGCTACACCGAATATGTTATAAGAATTGGAATAAAAATAATCGAAGGCGATATTTTCAGAATTGAATAGCACCACAGAATGCATTTGGCAAGTTGTTTAAATGAGATGCACACCGAACAGCGCACCGTAGATTCGAATATGATAATCACAAACTTAGCACAAAAGGAATAACATTATTTCATATGAAGTCAAAATACTAGCGTTCTCTTGTTCCGATGAATGACTTCAATAAGAGAACTCATAGATCGGTAACAAGCTCAAGTCTATATAGAAACTGTCACGAGAAACCCAGAATGATGTTTGAGAACAGACGTTAAAACAGACGTCACTTTCTGTGTTAAAAGTGTTTTTATAGACTGCCATCAACGCTGGTAATAAATTTGAATTGTAAATAACGATTGATTTTTATTGTAGCAATATTTATTCTTTTGACAGAAAACAATAGAAGGAATAATTTACAAATAAACTGGGTAGTAATATTTGGTCCGAATGGCTAGAAAGATAATAAGAAATGTTTCTGCATTACATGATCATAATATGCTTTTTTTCCAATGAGTTTGGAGTTAAGGAAGAAAACTTTAGAATGCCAAGAGTTGATTTCAGTTTATTAGTTCTGATAGTTTATTCGTTTCCGATCAACATTTATCGAAGATTGTTTTTGCTCCCAAACTGCGTATTAAATCACTTAATATATAACTGATGCAGATTAAATTTACACGTTCCCTGACTGTTAAGAATAATCAGTCATAATCAAACTCAGTTCAATAATTAAATATTTAGACCAAATGTTTCGTTTTGATATCATCTTAATATTATTGGTTTTGATATCGAAATAACAATAACAATACAGAACTCAAAAATTCCAGATTTCATTGTTTAGAAAGGTTGCCATAGAGACCTATTCTGCACATTACAGCAAACATAACAGATAAATTCAAGTGAGGTTATATGAGGTAGATTCTTTAACAATTAGGAAGCAGTGGTACAGTTAATATTCACTTCTTATATTGTTCATTAATAATTAATATTCATTAGCAATTAATGAGATAAATGTCTGAAATAATAATAATAATAAGAAGAAAAGATTAGAATAACTTGCTTACCGTTTCTTGTCAGGTTGTTCTTCAGTAACCAGGGAATCCTATGGCTAAAAGAGTTTTAGCCACTTTTACAATGTATCCTTTGAATTTCAACTCCCCGTCCATCAACACCCGGATGTCTACACTTTATCAATTTCGTTGGGTACGGTTCCATCAATGTGATACACAGCGGATAATCTTTTCTTTGCAAACTTTATAAGTATGCAAAGCAACAAACTCTGGACAATGGCTTACCACAAGTAGTGGTCTTGTGGTAAGCCATTGTCCAGAGGCCTACTGGCCTCTGCTCCTGAATAAATTAGTTTCTGATATTTCTCCATCAACAACCCTCTTGTTCCTATCACCCAGTTCATACGCATTCCCATTTACTGCAATTTATGTATCAGAGTTCGAGGCGCTATCCTATCAGAACCCTTTGTGAAGTCAAGCAGTGTCACCCTGTAGTCATTAAATTTATCCAAATTAACTGCCACTTTATTATAAAACGTAAGTTACTGAAGTATCCACAAAATCCATGCTGCTTCCATACAATATCCTATTCCTATCCACTCATTCCTTAAATTTGTCTTTAACCAAATTAATAATGGATGGTCAATAATTTGCTACTTCTCTCTTGAAGTCTTCTTTATACAACGGAAATATTTTTCCTCGTTTTCCTACCTTGGAACCCCGCCAGAGCTGAGACCCAAACAATTTAGTCAAAGGCACCTCTACTTCACCAGCACATTCTCGTAATACGCGATTAGATATCCCATCCAAATCCATAGCTGCATTCACGTCAAATGCTACAATATCCTATACATCCCATCTCAATTTCCTCCACAGTCTACATCCGCATCAACTCCCTTCACATCTATTACTTAAATATAGTCACCTACACGATACATGTTTGCAAAGGGATCACTAAACAATTGAACTATTTAGCTTGTTTAAGTCAGTCACTCACCAAACATTTGCATTCATCAAAATGATTGTAGCATGGCAACTCTTTCTTTTACTTACCACATTCTGAAAGAACTCTTTCACAATTACCCATAGTTCGCTCAGCTAATCGCTCCTCTCATGGTCTGATTTTGCCTTACTTACCATACCAGTCACTGTTAGTCGAGTTGTATAGAAAAATTGATTTTTCAATCTGGGTGTTGTCTTCAATGGATTGGTTTAGTATTTTACTAAATGTAGTGTAAATAAAAACACTGACTTTTTCTTTTCCATTTGTCGCAAAGCAAATCCAAATTAATCCAAATATAAAAGACTTTCTGGAATGGCATTAGAACAATATGCAAATTCTCTTTTCGTCGTAAATGCAAATATTCACTAAGTCCTGGTTCTAATTAATTAAAGATTAATAAAGATTACAGAATTACTACGTATTTGGAGACTTTCCGTCATCATTATTATGAATAATGCATTTTTTACTCGCATTTAAAATTAAAATCTAGTATCCACTAAAAGATAGCAGGAGAAGTGTTGCATTCAAAAATGAGAGGTAATCGTTTTGTTTAAGTAAAATGTACTTTGGATGAAATAAAGAAGATAACAACTTAACTGTTAAGGAGGATTTTAATTTCGACTTTGTTGGTGCTCTACAGCATCCATCTGTAAGCTTATTGTGCGCTCCGCATTCCTGTGATGGCATTTGTACTAATCCCAACAACATTTTGACTATTTTCGTCGATTGTTTTAATCTGAAAAAATGTTCAATGCAAAATAATAATAAAAAAAATCAAAATCATTAAAAATAATCAGAAGATTTGTACTATTGAGATTATTAATAGTATTACTACTAATTACTACTACTGATAATAATAATTAGTAGTCGATTAGTAGTGGAGGTTAGTATTACGACAAAGATAAGTAAAGCAATTAGATTTTAATTTTTAGGGGGTCAAACTCGGAGGTTCCTTACAGAAAACAAATCAACCCAGAGAACGCCCACTTGTATACCATAAGCTACTAAAATGTTCAGTTGCATTCACGTGACAAAGGAGTATATTATGATTCATTTTGGAGGATTTAAATGTAAGTGATAAAATATCACTTTCTTGTTGATAATTAATTGGTAGACAGTAATATGAAAATACGATTAAGAAAATCTCGATTAACAAAATCGAAGCCATAAAACTCTGCATTACTGCTCATAGAAATTATCCCTAATCCAATCCAACGCAAGAAATCATTAAAAATTATAAGAACACAGTCCAAACTAACTCCGAAATTTAGACGAGTTGTAGTACTCAAAATTCAAATCCTATTAAATCGGATAACATCATTCTTTCTAAAACTTCAAAAAAATAATGTTTTTTTCTGAGTTTCGAATCTAGAATTCTGAATCCTTGATTTGATATAGTTTAACAGTTCACATTTCTAGCTCAGAAAAGAGATGTCTCCACGTATATCAGAGTGTGCTATCATTTTTCATTTTCATCTCTCATCTCATCTTCCTCTTTCCATCTTTTACCTTGTGGCGTAGAGGGTTAGTTAATCATCGGAACTCAAACCGTTCACAGGATAAAGTGGTCAGCCGTACGCCCCGGTGTATCCTATGTCCGTAGTGTTGAGTTCTCAAGGCTGGTTTGCCTGCTTTGTGGGATGAAAAACCCCAGGATAAATTGGGGAGAAAAACCCTGCTGTCTACGCCCAAGATGGCTAACTTGGCTATGGCGGAGGAAGATCCTTCAGCTTCTCACGTCACCGACAGGAATCGAACCCAGGACACTCCTTTCCCAGGCATGGTTGCGAAGCGCGTAACAACTAGGCTAACCGCGCGGGCTTAGCCTTCATTTTTTTCTTGAATACCAGATTCATTCATTCATTCTATTCTTTTGTAGAATCTTTGTTAAAACATAATCAGTTCGATGGCTTATGCAGAAGAAATTGAAAATCGTAACGCACCTGAAGGCAATCCCAAATATCATGCTTACAACGGGAGTCGAATCTACAACCTGTTAGTTTGATGGACAATTTAAAAGTTTAAAGTACTTTTTTACTAATAGTGTTAGTGCTATTTTTTCAACACAACCATAAAACCT
This sequence comes from Typopeltis vanoorti, assembly GCF_054136105.1. Classification (NCBI taxonomy): domain Eukaryota; kingdom Metazoa; phylum Arthropoda; class Arachnida; order Uropygi; family Thelyphonidae; genus Typopeltis; species Typopeltis vanoorti. Next base: position 60,565,023 of record NC_143573.1, on the reverse strand, counting down.
GTCAGAGTCCAGATCTCAAAATAAAAAAAAAAAAAACACAAAAAAAACCATGAATGGCTGATGAAGTGGGAGGGAAGTAAAGGAATACATTTCTATCATGTATCTTCCAAAGATCAAATATTCCACTTAGGCTTTGAAAATACATCTACTTTTTTTACAGATTTTTTGATGAGTAATGGCATTGCGGATTTCGAAGAAATATATATATATATATTAAATTGATTTCTTCGTAATGTATGAGACCGACAGTAGATGGCACCACTATCACGCGAACAATGCAAAGACCAATGGCTACAAATTTACGGGCCAGATATTACTCACATAAAGTACTAAAATATAACTGTCTATTCTTGTTAGTTAACTTTCTGAAAAAAATGAAATAATGAAGTCCTAATAGAAGAGCAATTTTTATTTTAGAATTACAGATGAAGTAACTAAGACTGCAATGCTCATGTATTATGCCAGGCTTCCCACTGACCGGTTTGCCTTATGCATACTAAAAACATACTCCTTGCACGAGACCTGCTAATTCGTTTTCAAGAGTGGATTCATTCCAGAGATTTTCAAATCAAACACCATTGTCATTACCGATTAAGTTAAGAAGGCACCAAGTAGTAAAGTAGCCTGAAAGACTTCAACGCCCAGAAATGTATGTGTATTCTTTTTCAAACTTTCTTTTTTGTTTTTTCTTTCAAATTCAAAGCTTGTTCGGATTAATTCATCCATTATTGTGTGTGTGTGTGTGTGTGTGTGTGTGTTGTTTTTTTTAAACTTGTTTTTTTTAATCCTATTTCCAAAGTAAGCAAAAAACAGACAAGTATGTCCGTTTGCGCCTGCACGTAGAGCAAGTGTGAGGCAACTCGTGGTAAAGGTGGATTGCGCAGCGCATAACCACTCGGCTAACCGCGCGGACAATTTAATAACAGAAACCTAATAATCATTATGGTCTACAATAATGATATCTTAAATGTTTCTTCCGATTTCTAATTTCTGAGCTCTCCCTTAAGAACAGTTAAAGATTCTTCGTTCTAGGAATGGGAAATGGTTCTGCATGATACTTTTTTCGTCTAACGTAATTGGAAGAGTAGATCATCCTGGTTGAGGATACGGTGCTGGTCACTGCAGCTAATCCAATATTTATTTCTATGTTAGAACATAAGTATGCTATGGTCGTAGAAAAGTTTTAATTCTGCAAGAAAATAAATAGAGAAATTAAACTCCAACCTTACCTAATAATTTACATGTGCTCCTCTTCCTAATAAGTTCATTAATTCGCTTAGGCATGGACTCTACCAACGTACAACACATTTCCTATTTCTGCATCTTGAAATCATACTTTTGCAATCGATTGGATTAAGTTATCCTTTGTATCACAATTTAATTTTCCAAATCACTTTTTCACTACGGCCCAAAAATTATCTATAGGGTTAATGTCAGGAGCGTTACCTGACCACTGAAGTAACTGGTGTTGCGATTTTTGAGGAACTCTTTCACTTTTTTTTTAAGTGTGACATGGAGCGAGATTCTGTTGGAAGATGAGTTCTTTGCCTTTCTGGATCTGTGGGACCACTCTTTCTGCAATATTTTTATGTATTGATCACTTTTCACCATTCCGTCAACAGGCACAAGTTATCCTGAACTGTCATATGTAAAACAACCTTAGAACATCTTTTCCGCTGGGTATTTAAGAGCTTGTTGGAGATGGACAGGAGAAGTTTTCTCACTCGGTGATTTACGAACATAGGTACCAGCTCTTTTTGGAGAAAGAGATGGCTATGATCTGAGAATATGACCTTTTTCCACTCCTCAGCAGTCCAATCTTTGTACATTTATTCCCACTGGAGCCTCCTTTTCTGCATACCTTTTGTTAACATGTTTTTGTTTTCTTTTTAGGTCTGTGGGCAGTCCTCCCTGCTTCCAACAATCTTCGACGGACTGTCATGTCAGAAACATTAATTCCACTAGCTGCCAAGCCTCTCTTAATTGTAAAGCAGATAATCTTGGATTCATTTTGCTTTTTCTAACCAGTAAACGATTTTGAGTAAGTGTAGTTTTCCATTTTCGCCCACATTTTCCTTTTCTGTCAGGAGGAAAAGGTACCTTTCTCCCTAAACCTCTTTAAAATCGCATTAACAGTACCCAAACCAACACTACACTCATTGGCAATTTGTCTTTGAGTCATGGATGTGTGCTGAGAAACAGCACATAGTTTTGAACGCTCTTTTGGAGATGTGTCCATTTTATAGCTACACAAAATGAATAAAACATTAGGAATGTCAACTTATTTACACTATTAAAACACGCAACACTATTAGTAAACATCGTAGAGACAGTTAAATCACGCAGCAATCACCCAAAATAGTGAACTAAAACCACAAATGAAAATAGTAAACCGAAGCCAAAACCAAAATGATTGTGAACTGAAACAAAACGTTTTATTTCACAATATTTTTGTTACAAATAAAATCAAAAACTTGAATAAGATTCGGCTAGTTCAGTTTGTTCGCTATTGTATATATAAATATATGTTATGATTTAACACGATATATACAGGGTGGCCATAAATTAACTTTCTCTCTTTGGAGGCATCTTTAGCTAAAATCAATAAACTTAATGAGACCAAATTTTATATTGAAACTTTTGAAGGCATGGGGAGATGATTTCCGCGAAAAAAAAAGATTTAATACCAAAAGTCGCCAATAGGGAAAATTTTGGCGCTGACGGAGCCGAAAACAAGCAGATAATTACATTAAAGGCAGATAAAATGGAATAATAATAATAATATTTCGACGATGTAAGCGACAGCCGCGTCACTCATTCCAGCTGGATATGTGGCGCGTTACAATGATAATAATAATAATAATAATTAAGCTAAAACAACAACTTGCGAGAGACACAGAAATTAATGCAGTGTTTGAACTCACAGGAAATAATGTTTTATTCATCAGAATCAGGATCTCCTGGACCACATACACGATTTTTAATATGCTAACCTTTCCTGTGGACAACAAATTGCATCTTGTGTCCGACCTGCTCTACAGCTGAGCGTAAGGAGTCGGATTGGATGTTCATAACAGCCCGTTTTATGTTCTCTTTCAAGATATGCAAGTTGGAATGCCACCAACATACACAACGGATTTCAAATACTTCCCACAGCCAAAAGTCACATGGAGTGATGTCCGGGGATCGAGGCGGCCATGCCGTCGTGAAGAACTGACTGATAACCCTTTCATTACTAAAATGCTGGAGTAAAAGACGCTGTACAACGTTCAATGTGTGGCCGTGCTCCATCCTGCATAAAAATTATTGAGTCCAAACACTGTCTTTGCTGCAATGCAAGAATGACAAAATTTTCCAGCATTCGTCGATAAATCTCTCCATTAATGGAGCAGGCTACAGGACCTGTAGGGATAATACTCTCCAAAACGTATGCTCCTATTATGAAATCGGCTGTGAAGCTCCACCACACGGTTACTTTTGGAGAATGCAGTGATACTTGCTGGATCGCTTGGGGATGTTCAGATGCCCAAATTCTGCAATTGTGAGTGTTGACCGACCCATTCAGATAAAAATGAGCCTCATCACCCCACAATATTCTCCAAGGCCAGTCATTGTCGACCTGCATTCGGGCAAGAAACGTTAACCCGAAGGTTATCATAATCTGCGGTAGTTAATGCTTGCACACGACTGAACTTATACGGATAGAAGTGAAGCATTTTCCATAACATTTTCCAGACTGTGCCGTAAGCCATATCAAGTTTGCGAGCTATGACACGAGCGCTTGAACCAGTACTGATCCCTGTGTCGTCGAACACAGCAGTAGCAACGTCTGTTACTGTCTCTTCTTGCACTGCTTTCCGTCCTCTGCCAGGTCTAACTCCTGGTGATCCAGTTTCTTCAAACTTCTTAATCATAGCTCTCAGTGCCACAGCTGACATAGGACCTGTACGCAGGTTATGAAGCCTTCTAAATTCCCGAAGGGCCGTTACGGCATTGCCTACTCAATATGCCTCCTACTTTGCCACGCTGAGGCAAAATAGGAGGCATATTGAGCACAATTCGTCAGTCATTCGAATAGCTGCCTGAACGTTCCCAATCCCTTTTTAAGTGGAATTGGTGGCGCTGCTGTCAGTAAAATGTGCATAATCCTTTTTACCTGCGTTTACTGCAAATATCTGACTGCTTTCGGCTCCGCCAGCGCCAAAATTTCCCCTATCGGTGACTTTTGATTCAACTGCAGTCACTTCTGAGGTCTGAGGAAGTGGTATGATATTTAATTGGCGAGATTGCTTCTTTACCCTTCAATTAAAATAGGATACATTTAGGTTTTTGAATGCTGAGTTTGATTTTGTTTTCACTAAACCGTAATAAATTTTCAATAAAGCTTAATAAATTATTAGGGTTTAAGGTTGGCATGTCGCTTGATAAGCAAACTATTGCAGTATAATCAGCAAAGATTTGGAAATGAAAGGTTTTAACAAAAGCACAGTTAGGAATATCTAATGCTGACACTTGAATAACATCACCATTTTGTAAGTTACGATGATTGTTGGTGCTGCCATCTATTTCCTTAAACCGGAGATAACTTCGAATTCCAATAATTTTTAATTTAATGCGGTAAACGTATGTGGCATTGTAATCGTATACAAAAATTTAGAAATTGAGGAATATTGCATGTGAACATTTAATCATATCTCTATAAACCATACTTAATTAATTGGAGTTGTTACTCACTGATAAATGATATCACATGTAATAAACATTACTTTTGTCCAAATTCAAATTATTTATCTGGCAAAATAGTGTAATGATTATGAAAAGTAATTTATTAATCGAAATAATTTTGTTATTTTGTATTATTTTGTATGGAAATTTAGGAAAGCTGTGTTGTTACATATCAGAATCATTTAAAATTTAGGAAAGTTGTTACATTTCTGAATCATTTCAAATTTAGGAAAGCTGTTGCATTTTCGAATCATTTTAAATTAAGGAAAGTTGTTACATTTCTGAATCATTTCAAATTTAGGAAAGCTGTTGCATTTCAAGCTTTCTTAAATCAGTTTAGGAAAGTTGGAAACGTAACATTACTTTATACGTGCAAAATAAAGTTGTAAATCCGATTTAAAACTGAATAGAAGAAAACGTTATTTAAATCAACTTAATTGCATTATTAATATCTTTTTTGTTTTGAAATAACAAGCATCAACACACATCATTTAAGATGAAAGATCAAAGAAAATATCAAACAGAATAATGAATTATTGAATAACACATCCTCAATTTTCTTGTGGATTTAATTTTATTGTTATGATCTAAATAAAAGGGATAATCCTGAAATAATAATGTATGATAATCCTGGTCTATAACAGTATACATACGGGGGTGTTTTATACTATTTGAGAACAGACTGTAGACCGAAAGGAAGTTGGTGCTTTGAGATATGACGTTATCAGTGACATGCGAAGATTTTTAGTTGTTCATTCCAAACCATCTTAGCCCATCTTCCTTTACTTATGACACAAAACTACCGGCAAATCTAAATGACTTTAATTTTCTTATATAATTAATACATGTGCCTTGTATCGCAACAAGTCTTCCATGCAGGCTGTTTTCCTTGCCTTATGTTAAACTGCAACACGGCTAACTGGACAACAGAAGGATCTTTTTAGAAAAGACTATAATTGATCTTTAAAACAGACATACCGGATTATCTAATCCATAGTCAAACAGCGTCGTAAATATATTATAGTTCTACATTTTCTGGGTGGCATTGACAAAACATCTCCTCATAAATTTTACTCTCTTATCCCATTTCTTATGGGATTCTTTTTCAGATATTTCGAATGCAACTTGCTGTTCTTTTTACTTCTCTAGGGAAATCATTAAAGTAGAATTTTCTGTTTAGTTAACAAATGGTCGAACCACTGTACTAGTAAAATTGTGCTTCTCAACACCTACGACAGTGCCTTTAAATCTAATGCCGTCTAATAAAAATATTTCATGCCTATTTTATTAATAAATGCGTTTTTATAATGAATAAAAAATATGTTTTTTATAATTTAAGTAAATATGTGGCCGGATAGACATGAAATTGTTTTTATAGATAAATCGGTGGCATCATTAAACCATTTTCTTAATTCTCTACTAATTATGCTTTTTTTATATAATTTATACCTTACAAAAAATGAATGCTTACATCTAGTCAATAGCTGATATTAGTGTGATCTGTTGATTGAATCCTACTAATACAAAAAAACTATTACAAAAAACACCTGTGCAGATTTGTACTTCCTGCTTTTTCCAATATCCACTTACGTAATCTAAGCTGTAATTGTTTTAAGTGATTTCAAGGTACATGTGTTTTTTCTTTTCTTTTGCTGCGTCTCATGTTTCATTAGGTAGGTCAGTTGAAAGGGCAGGCTTCTCAGCAACGATAACAAGAGAATGTACATTACATAAGAAAATTTAATGCGTTGGTTTCCTTCTAAGAAAAAAAACATTTACTTTTTATTCTGCGTGGTAATTTGTAATGCTATGATTTCAGGTTGAACGGCGCATGCTCAAAAGAGTTTCGTTAACATAAGAAAATTGTAATCATGGAAAAAATCTTGAAAACATTTTCATTATCATGAAAAAGCTTGAAACTATCATTTAAATTAAGGGGATATTAAATTCCACATTATTTTAAAACCGAGTATGAAACTCAAAGATTGGAATCAGAGAGTTTCATGCCGAATATAGTATAGTAAACTATAAAAGTATCGGCGCCTACTAGCGTGAGCTAATGCACGTAGTCCAAGTACGTAGTACAAACTCGGGCAACTCGTAGCAAAGATGGCAAAGTTGTGCTTTTAATAAAAGTACTTACAAATTTAGATGGCAAGATCTTTCTTCGAATCCCTTGTAAAATGGAGTTCGAAAATAAACCTTGGCATCTAACAGACATGAGTTGTTTTTCCAACTCCTTAGTAACGATGTGCTAAAAATTCACACCTGAGCTTTCTTTAAAGCGCAGGTAAAAAACACAAAATTATTAATTTTGTGTTTCTTATATCAGTAGAGTAAATTAATTTTCCACCGTCCAATAATACGATAAAAACTAATACATATTTTATATTACATGTATTAGTCATTTAATTGATTTTTTTTCCAAATTTATTTTATTCCATTTACGACATGTATCAAAGTGGAACATTAATAAAAATTCCAGCTATCTTTCTTTCATAAATATTTATGGAATATTTTGAAATGTCCTTCAGCATTGGACGCGATTTTGTCACATTAACAATGGATGCACTCAGGTGGATGAAGGATAGCAAGATAAGAACTCGGTAATTGTCTTTGACAAATGAGAAAGTCTCCAGCTTAAAATAGGTTAACAGTTTCACCGGAGTTTTGTAAATCCGTGCATTGTGTTGAGTGGTAATGCTAGTGCACTAAATTAAATTATTTCCCAGCTCTGAGTGTATCGTCAAAGAAAACTTCGGCCAGCTAAGATTGAATGAAGCTAGTTGGAGTGTTCTGGTTCCTCATGGGTTCATTATTTATACGGCTGATCTCTAATTAATTTCGAGAATCGTCGTTGTTAACGGAGTGAAGTATTTCCTGCAAATATACTTGAATCAAGTAACTGTATCATGTATGCGCATGCGCATAAAGTGAAAAAGCTTGCTGGTTGCAACAGGAACAGGTTGACACAATAAACTGTATGCGTGAAACTACCTCAAATTTTCAAAACGTTCATCCTCTACCATCAACTGAACCGTCCAGACCCCACTATGTAGCCTACTTTAAGACTTCAAGATTTCTTTATTTCTTCATTTCAGGCTCATCTACTTATAGTGCCGTACACGTTCACCTGTGTATTGTTTCCTGATTATGTTAATTTGATTTTGTTGAAATACAGAAAATAGAATTTTATTTTAGTTACTATGTCATCTTTATGTTGTCGTTGCCTTCTTAAAATATCAATATGAATAATATTGATATTTAGGTTTCGTTTTCTGATCTTAAGAGTTTTAATCAATTATGAAGTACGGTGAACGAATATCTCTCTAGTTATATTTTAAAAGTTTTCCAAACACCAAATGTAATGCAAAACTTGTTATTTCTTTTTTTTAACTGGGTCCCAATAACAGAAAACATATTTTTTTATTATTCATACTATTGGCGTCTATAACCAGCTTAATCAAAATCAAATTTTACTTTAAAATCTCGTGCGAATGTTGTTGAAAACGAATTCTTACTATTCTAAGGTGTATTTTGATTAATAATATACGCGAAGTGTATATAGATATGCTGTTACTTTATATCCTCGTTAAAATTTAGAATATAAATTAGAATATATAGACCAAAAATGAAATAGGTGCGCCTGTCTCCATAGAATACACCAGAAAAGAGAAATACTATTAAGATTTCGAGGGAGACTTCTTAATGTAATATCAAAATGCTGCTTCAGAAACATAAGCCAATCTTCACATTACGCCGATGTATCTTACAGCTTAGATTTAAACATCTTAGGCGTAGTGCACAAATAATGGCATGCAAATAGCTTGTCTACTTATTGAAAATGTCCAAGATGCAGACGTTGGGCTAAAAATAAAATAACATAAAAACTTAGCGTGTTTCTTAAACACTCATCACTTTAAATCCACAAAAATGTAACAAACTTAGCACGTCAGTGAATTTCGTGACACTATTCCCTAAAATATCTTTTCGTTATTCTTTTCCACGAAACAAATATCTTCTTCCTATTCTATGAAAAAATAGCTTTGTCCATATTCCATAAAAGTATCTTTCCATATTATTTTCCATTAAAACATTTTTCCTAGAAGATTTTAGCTTTATACATTTTCATATTTCCATAACTTTTCTTTAAATAAAAAAATGGATTCTATTGTTTTGTAGTTAAATAGCAAATGATAATTTTTGGTTTTACTATTAACGATACCAAAATTCGTTAAATCATAGTTTGTTGCTTAAAGGTGTGGTTTATTCTCAGAAGGTATAATAAACCTTCTGAGAATTATTTTTATTTTTCTAAGAATTGTCTTTGTATTATAATACTATTGCAAGTGCAATAAACTTTCATTAGTGTTATACATTAAAATAATAGTCGACCGATAAAGGAGAAAAGGTTGAAATTGTTAAAATGTTCAAATCGTTCAAATTGTGTTCAATTTGTGTACAAATGTTCAAATTATGTTCAAATTGTGTTCAAATTATTCAAATGTGTTCAAATTGTTGAAATTGTTAAAATGTTGATATTTTGTTAAAATTGTTGAAATTGTTAAAATGTCGAAATTGTGTTCAAACTGTTGAAATTGTTAAAATGTTTAAATTGTGTTCAAACTGTTGAAATTGTTAAAATGTTGAAATCGTGTTCAAATTGTTGAAATTGTTAAAATGTTGAAATTGTGTTCAAACTGTTGAAATTATTAAAATGTTGAAATCGTGTTCAAACTGTTGAAATTGTTAAAATGTTGAAATTGTGTTCAAACTGTTGAAATTATTAAAATGTTGAAATCGTGTTCAAATTGTTGAAATTGTTAAAATGTTGAAATCGTGTTCAAATTGTTGAAATTGTTAAAATGTTGAAATTGTGTTCAAACTGTTGAAATTGTTAAAATGTTGAAATCGTGTTCAAATTGTTGAAATTGTTAAAATGTTGGAATTGTTAACATGTTGAAATCGTGTTCAAACTGTTGAAATCGTGTTCAAACTGTTGAAATTGTTAAAATGTCGAAATTGTGTTCAAACTGTTGAAATTGTTAAAATGTCAAAATTGTATTCAAACTGTTGAAATTGTTAAAATGTTGAAATTGTGTTCAAACTGTTGAAATTGTTAAAAGTTGAAATTGTGTTCAAACTTTTGAAATTGTTGAAATGTTGAAATTGTGTTCATATTGTTCAAATGTGTTCAAACTGTTAAAATTGTTAAAATATTGAAATTGTGGTCAATTGTTAAAATGTTCAAATCGTTCAAATGTTCAAATTATGTTCAAGTTGTGTTCAAAATGTTTACATTGTGTTTAAATTGTTCTCAAATACATTCAAATAGTTTAAATTGTTATGCCATTTAAGTACTTGCAGAATATCCTAAAGAATCGAGGCGTAATAGCCAACCTTGATTACTAATATTGATATCAGACTGATTTTCCAATTATCTGAACTTTCCTGCTGCACAGGAAAAGAATTAACAAAGTTTCAGAGAAGAAGAATGACTGCATGCTTTCGGGAAAATATACTAAAATCTACTATAAGTTGATAAATCTTTAAACTTATCTAGATACTTCATTTCCCTCCGTGAAATCGGCGAAATTGAAGAATTAGTTTGTTTATTTGGAGATGAGAGCAGTCATAAACAATCCCATAATTACTTTTAAGGCATATACAGATCGCTCCGTGTAAAGAATACTTCATGAACCTGCTTCAGCACGCAGGACTTTGTTAACAGCAATGGATACATACAATAGGTCTTGGAACGAGGAAAATCGTCCACTTGGGAAATTAATCAGCCTCATAAGTTTCTCTAATCTGAAGGAGGTGTATGGATGTGGAGAGTATGTAGAGAATACCGTCTACCTGAGCATGTAATGATGAGGTGGGTTTCATGATGTGGAGTTGAGTTTTGTGATAAAGTTAAGAATCAATACCAGAAAATTCATAATTACTATAAAATCAACAGTAATAAATAGAAGTAATTAATTTGTTTGAAATTTTCTTTAAAGAGAAAGTCTTCCTTTACACACTGTAGCATTTGTTATTAATGAATAACTTCTTCAGAGTAAATACCTGTTCAGTAAAGACATTTTGTTTATATCTGCAAGTGTTAATATCTCTCCCATCTTTTTGGCACGACAATCAAGCCTTGATCCGTTGTCTTCTGCACCCCAAAAGGAAATAACCGAATGTTTAACCTGATATCGGACTGATATTAATTTTTTATCTTAGTTTTCTATGAAACTCTCATAAATTTGAACATAATTAAAATGGAAGCAATAAAAAAGCAGACTTTTTTAAATACACTACTTTACAATGATGAACTTTCATATGATGATGAATATGATGAACTATCATATTCTTATGAAATATTTTTATTTGGATATCTTGTAATCGAAATTTAAAAAAAAAAAACCTTTGCTTTTAGTGAAGTCTGAAGATGCATTACTTACTGACGTTAGAAAAATACTAACTGGTGAAGTTATACATATGGATGGAGAGTCTGTTTCGTTGTTAGAGGGACAGTGTTATGGCACAGTGAAGACGTTAATTTTACTGTACCTTCTCTGGAGCTCCAGAGAAGATATGAAATTTTTGGAATCGAAGTTTTACTAGGAATGGATTTTTAGGTATTATCAGATTATTTCTAAAATATTGATTTATCATTTTAAAAACTGACTGACTACCTTTCACTTTGTATTGATGGAGTGAGTAAATATGCTAATATGCGAATATATGAGATTAGTTGCAAAAATGAAACAATTGGAGCCAAGTATAGCAGCGAAAGTTGTTTGATACACCAAAACAAATGCAAATAAAGGTTTAAGTGCCGCGTTGAATGAGTTTAATACCTAATTAAGCTCAGCACTTAAACTTTTATTTGAGAGAATTTTTGATGTCATACAGAGTGTGCTTTGGCACTACTTGTTCTTAATGCAACAGCTATTAAAACAGTGAATTATGAAGTGCAGCTTCCTTAAAACAGATACAAACAGAAATAGATCTTGCACAATTCAGATATAATTCAATTTTTGAATAAGTTCGATTTATCTCTTCAGGAAACACAGAAAACAATATTCGAGAGTTATAATAACACTGAGGAACAAACTTAACAAATGAAACGTTGTATCCAACGATTTGAAAATAACATTTCAATTTTAATGGGCTAAGTGATTGAGGAATTTTATAGTTTTACCCAACTAAAACTGATCCTGATCAATCACTTGAAAATGTCGTCACTTACATTTCATGCTTGTTTCCGTTCAGGTTCGACTCAAGAGAATTTTCAAGTGATTGATCCTAATCATTTGATAAAATTATTATTTATAATATTATGCACCGTATGTTTCCTGATAAAATATTTTGTACTGAACGTTTCATTGCCATAACTGTGTGGTGCTGAAGATTTTAGAGAAGTGGGTAAGAACTTGCATACATTCAGAAATGAGTAGAGAAACAAGTTATACTCCTCAATGAACAGCATGGGTTTACTAAAGGAACGTTACATTTTAGCAGTTTGCTCATATTTTATAGCAGTGTTACGGTCGAGTTGGATAAAAGGAATGAATACAGTATGATAATGTTGCATTTTTCTAAGGCATTTGATAGGATACCATATTACAGGTTCTTGCATAAACTGGAGAATGAATAAATTACTGTAACTTTAGCATGCCATGTAGATTGTAATATAGCTCGTTTCTTTGTATATATGTGTATACTGCAGATGACGACCTTAATATGTGAAGGTCGAAACGTCTAGTGATTATTTTGCTTTATATTAAACTGAAGTTTTATTATAACACCGTAGGTTTTTCATACGTTTTAATAATGGAGAATATGAGATTGGAATATAAACTCTTGACTTGGATAAGTGGGTAGTTGACAGACAGATAAATGGTATACAGTCGGTGTAAATCTGTCAGCTTTAAGGAAACTAGTGGTGTATCTCAGGGTTCAGATGGTCATTGTTGTTCAATCTATACATTAATGCCATTAGGAAGATTTAACATGAGATGTGCAATGACATCTGGCACTTATAGAATGATTTGAGTAGAATGGAAATTTGGGCAAACGAAAATGGCTTCCAGTTTAATGTCAGTAAGTGTAAAGTTATGTGCTTTGGTGTGATGAGATTTCCAGAGGCATATTATATTAGCGGAGGTATGCTACAAGAAACTGACGAGGCTAGGGATATTGGCGTAATGGTGGATAGGAATTTGAAGTTCAAAGGCCACATAGCAAAAGTTGCAAGTACAACTCAGAGGACAATTGCGATCTTGAAGCAAACCATATGTAAGGATAAAGAGGTCATTTTGCCTCTTTATAAAGACCTTGATAAGACCACACCTGGATTATTGTGCGCAGATTTGATCTCCCGGGTTCCAAGGGGATAAAGAAGCTGTGGAAAGGATGCAAAAGAAGAGTTACAAATATTATATCCGGATTATGGGATTTAGATTATGAGGATAGATTGCGAGTACGTGAATTACAGACTCTGTCAATAGTAGGAGAAGGAGGGATCATATCGTAGAGGTTTTTAAACTTCTTAATGGGGTGTTATAGGATATCATGTTATGAATTGTTTTGTTATATGGAAGGTGGGGAGAGAACACGTAGGGGCAACCATGGAAGTTAAGGTTGTTTATAGTCAAAAAAGGCTAAGAGTTAGGTTTTTCTCTCACAAATCGATGAAATAGTTTGCCTTTCGGGATAGAGAGTACATCTAGTGTAAATGAATTTAAGCAAAAGGTATGACAGCTGGTCTGGGTGATGTATATACTCCCTTGATGAATCCTTGACTCCCTGGAACTCTTAAATATTAACAAAAACAACACAATAATAATTTTCGATAATTTTAAGAGCACTTTCATAGCAGTTCGCGAAAGAAAAAAATGTTTTTTTTTATGTAGTGTTATTCACTCTCAAAATGTTTAAGAAACGTTGATCTAATTAAAAAAATAAAAATGAAGACAGGAGAGAGTTTTTTGAGAGTTTATTATGATCGTTTTGGAATGAAAGGATTCTGACGGAGCTCTTCTGAAGCATTTTTTTTTCTGTTTCTCTGAGCATCAACATCTTTGCGCGAGATAGTTTTAATAATAGCTTCTTCGTATAATTTAAATCTTTTTTTTTGACGCAAGTGATATCTTTTCAAATAAGAGACTGATGTTAAAAATCTTCGGAATACTCGATACACTGTTAGATGAAATGAAATAAAAGAAATTCATTTTTCCCCTTCAAATACAACTCTTTTTCAGTTATCCTGAAAAAATTATGAAAATGTGTTATTCTTTAAATTATTATGAAAATTAGCCAAAATTGAAAAAGTAATTACGTTTAAATTTTGGTTGGTTTTCGCAATTCAGTATCTTTCATTCGTTTTACAGATAATCTCGGTTATTATTTTGGGTAACCAGATTTATTACAGACTTGTGTATGCAATTAATCCCAACTGAGCCTTCCTCTGATGATATGAACTAGATTACCCCCTCTAAACTGATATCCCCATTTATGGATAGAATAATTGCCTGTCTGGAAAAAGTATCAGGCTGGAAAACTTACCAGATAAGAGAACATGGCCGCTGAAATTTCATGTACTTAGTTAAAAATCATCACCACTTCATTTTTGAATAAGGAAATATGCGTAGAAATATTGATATAACAAAAACTCATGGAGTTTTTGTTATATCAATATGTTTACCATTTAGCACAAAACAAGTTGCTCTGTTTTATGCTAAATGATAAATATCAGATGATTCACAAGCCTCATATTCAAAAGATGTTTACTTATGTACTGTTGTCTTGGTCTTCTGTGTCCGTTGGTCTATAGCAAGAGTACTGAACGTAGTTGAGGGTGAATGTCTAAGCTGGTGTCTCCACTATCTCAATGGACTTCTTTTATTGTTTTTCTTAGGGTATTTGCTACATTTCTTCACGAACAAATTAGGAATATCATCTGTATCTTTGTATTGTACGAAGGCATATTGTTCCAAAGCTATTAATGATATTAATGCCTCGTTGAGTAGTGATGTTTTATGTTTGTGCGCCATATGTAAATATGTCTGGTGGTTTTGTACAGACGAAGGTTGGCATTTGTAGTGATTACAATGGATTTCCAGATATTTGACTTTTATGGAATTGAAGACGGCCAATTCAAGTTAAAAATACTGAATATATTATTTTTCGCTATTGATGTTGTTTATTCAGAAGTACTAAGAACTAAATAAAAATAAGAACTAAATATGAAGTACTAAGTATTAAATAAAAAATCACAATAATGTGATTTTTTATTTAATATAATCTAGAATAAAGGTCACAAGTTCACAAGAGGTGTAAATATGATTGAAATTTTTCTTTTTGTCGTCAACATAGTCGCCGTTCTGAACTGATATGCATTTCAAGATGAATATCTTTTGCGACATATTTCTGTGCCTGTGTCGTAAGGGCGAGTGACCAAGATGATAGCAGGTCTGTGGAATGAACCTTATGAGAAGAGGTTGAGGATTTGTGGGTTGCAAAAATTGTGCAAAAGTTGTGGGAGGAGTAGGGGACATCCATGGAAACTGGGCAAAAGTGTGGTTAGTAAAGGTGTTAGAACTGGGTTCTTTACTTTTAGAGTAGTGAATGAGTGGAATGCGCTCCCTGAGTGTGTGGTGGATGCTGTGACAATGAATGAGTTTAAGGCGAGGTATGATAGATACTGTATGAATGTTGAATGGTTGTGATGAATATGATTTCGGGCCTCCCTCGATGAGTCTAATGACTCCCTGGAGTTGCCCGTAATAATAGTAATAATAATAGTAATAGTAATAATCTCGAGATTACAAACTTTTAATTTTGGAATTAATTACAAATATTTCATTTGCCAGATTTTCATAAATGTACTAGTTCGTATATATTGTATATTAAATATTAAGTTATCCATCTCTTATTTAAGAGATGGTCTTAAATAAAAATTTCTTTGTGGGCTTTCTCATTTTTAAGAGATGGACTAACAATAATGTGGTTACAATGAAAGAATGCTAGGTTCAGATTAATCGGTGTTTACGTAATAATCCTTTAAATAGAAACTGGAAATATATCCCCACTTAGCTCATTTAATAATCACAACAGCAACATCGCAAAAACATGCGACTGAAGAATAATAATATATTTTTGAACAACCGCACATAACGTTGAATACATTCATCATTTTGCATTTCAACATAATAAGAATGAAAAAATATGTTACTAGATCGGTAATTAGTATTCATTACACAGAAATCTTTAGAAATGGTGGTATGTTCACAGGACTATCCTTAATGGTTTCATTAAGATTTTTCGTTTATTATTAGACATGATAAGGATCACAAAGTGCAAAGATGGTTAATATTTGCATAATCAGAATGTTAGGGATATTTGCCAATGTATGATTATTCCGGTTCATTATCCCTATTTTTTTAATTTTTTTCTTCCAGAATTCATCACTTCATTTCCAAGCTTTTACTTGTATATAATTAAGTACTGTGTATATTAGGTTAAATGTTTCACTTCAACATCATGTTGCAGTGTTTTAATTTTATTTTTATTACATTTTACTATTTTTTATTATTATTTTAATTTTAAGGCACATTTTGAAAAATTTAGCAAAACAATTCTAACGACATGTGAATAGTTTACTGTTTAGTATTGTATAATATTATTACAATGCCGATAATAAACTTTTAAAATAAATTTATTTATATTTACATCGTCATTGTTATATCCAAAGTCTCCCAAAAGAATTAGTTAGATAATCTGTATCAGAGGTGAGTTATCACGAAAGTTATTGTTAATTGTTACGTATTGTGGGATGTTACTTAATCTCTTGATGTGTGGCACATTTTTTTTTATTTACAATTTACATTATCAGTTTCTTTTCTCTGAATTAATTCATTTCAATTTTTCGCAATGCTATTTTTAATTTTTTAGAGTATTTATATAATAACAACAAATTATATATATTTACAATTAATAATTTTTGCTTTAATTTATTTGAATACTGTAGTTGTAATAAAGGGATTATTTTCTTTTCTTCATGTTAATCCGAGTTGAGGTGTAAAGTTTCAATTGGCAACCCTGAAACTTTTTATTAAACCGGTGTCATCCTCAGATTTTTATTATCTGAGGATGACACCGGTTAGTCATTGTTTATTGGTTTGGTTGTTGTGTTGGAAGTAGGCTGATGCTTGATAGGTCTAATATTCAGCACAGTCGTGGGATACGAAATTCATTCACACGCACGCACGCACACACACGATAATTTGAAAGTCATAACGCGTCACTGAACTGGAAAACCTGAACTAATATATCGTGTTTCATTTAGTTTGTAATGAATCTAGGATGGGTATTTCTCGTTCATAGTATGTCCTTAAGGCTCTTTTCAGGCTATTGTAGTTTGTAAGGTTCCTGTTTTCACAAGGTAGTTTATTTGGCATATCTGGGATGTAGACGCTTCGAGTGATCTTTCCGTATTGATTATTATATTTATAATATAATAAAAAAATAATAATAATTTATTCCATAATAATGCCAAACAAGTTGATTTTTGGAATGACCCCCCCCCAAAAAAAAACAATTAAGGATCTAAAGTCAGTGTATATTGTCCATAAATCTTGTACATTGTTCATCTTGTTTGCCTGTTTCACGAGCTCAAAACCCTCAACTAATAAAACTCTTAAAGATTCCTTACATCTTAGTAGGCACTTATTTTTCATTTCATTTTTAGGATTTCAATTTAGAATATAATTTTTGTAATATAAGATTATAATCCTCAGTAGCTGAATCGGCTTCGACGAATCACTTTGGTTGGAAAGACCTAGGTTTGAATACTGTCTGGCAAGTAAAGAACTTTTATCAGAGCTCTACATCTGAAGATCAGGTAATTCATCTCATACGGTGTGGTGAGGTTTTTTTTATTATTATTTACTGGAAACTCGGTTTTTTCCCACTAAACAAACAAACTGACCGACGGAACACACGAATTATACAGATCTAGGATACAACTGTAATAAGGATTAACCAGTCTACGTCGGATCTGCTTTCGAAAACCTGCATGATAACATTCCGATCACTTATACAGGAAAATTCATCGAATTCAGGAAAGGCTTGTCGATGAGTTTTCCATTCTGCCTCAAAAACTATTAATAATAAATATATTGAAGTCGATTGTTTTAAATTTTAATATAACTTTTTTCCCTTTCACTTAATAATATCAAACTTAATTTACGTTAGCAAGTAAATTACTTTAGTATTAAAAGCATTCTGTTAACAACTCCATTAACAAAGAAAACCTCCATGCACAAAACATGCACAATATATCATGACTTCGTTTTCCCCACAGACAAGGTGTGCTTTCCGTTAACAGCCGAGTGATTCTGTTTGTGGTTAATTAAGATATATATCCATCTCCTTGAAAGCAACACTTCAATCCATCCTGGGAATTGCTGTCGGTTTTAGGATCTCAGCAACCGATCTCTTGTTACATCGCATGTAAAGTGCACGCAGTCAATTAATCATTATCCCTTTTCTAGCCAAGAATGCATATTTATTCACCTTGACGTTGCTTCGTCTATTAGCAAACTGCTTTCTCTAGCTAACTAAGCTAATCGGAGTTTCGGGATTTAACTTATAAATTGAGATTTTAATTAGTTTAGCTTTCTCTCTCTTTCGTTATTAGTAAAAAAATTTTGATTATTATTTAACTAGTGAGAGACAGAAACACAAGAGCAAAATCTTAGATTGCTTTAATTCTAGATGAAATCTAATCTTAAACATAGCGTATATCTGGTGAGTGGATCTAGATTATGGATATTAATAATAGGAAATAAACCATTTTTAAACAATAATAGGAAATAAACCATTTTTAAACAATAATAGGAAATAAACCATTTTTAAACAATAATAGGAAATAAACCATTTTTAAACATTATCAAATAAACAATTTTTAAACAATAATAGGAAATAAATAATTTTTAAACAATATCAAATAAACGATTTTTAAACAATAATATCAAATAAGCCATTTTTAAACAATATCAAATAAACCATTTTTAACAATAATATCAAATAAGCCATTTTTAAACAATAATATCAAATAAGCCATTTTTAAACAATATCAAATAAGCCATTTTTAAACAATATCAAATAAACCATTTTAACAATAATATCAAATAAGCCAGTTTTAAACAATATCAAATAAACCATTTTTAAACAATAATATCAAATAAGCCATTTTTAACAATAATGTAAAATAAACGGCACTTGAATGATGATGGAGTCATCATGCCTATATCCATATCTCCTAATAAATTCAGTCTAGCTTCCTATGTCATCAAAATTGGCTTCTATGTATCTGGCTTACGTTCTTTTCTTAAATTTCTGAATGCTTCCAGTTGAATGGGCTTCAGTATTCTCATTTTATTTGTGTGGGTATGTGATGTTTACCAACGCCCTGATATTATATAATTATTGTTTCTTTTCGGAGCTTATGTCATTTTATTCTTTTCTTTGAGTTTTTTCCTCTCTTTTTTTATAGTGTTCTCTTTTCTTCTGCATAATTTCAACCGAAATTGTGTAATAATCTCCTAAGTGATTGTGAAAATTAAATTTGTTTTCATGATTATGTTAAAGGTAAAAATTTATCGCGTTTTAACACCAATAAAAATCACTTACCACTCAGTAATAAAATGTGACATCCTAAAATGAGACATTAAAATTATATAAAATTAACTCGGTATCACTCATATAATTAAAATACCACAAGGCAAGCTAAATACATGCCATTTAGTTTTCTTGTTGAATTATTACTGAAAAATTTAATCATCAAAGAAAACGTTTTTTTTATAATATGAGCATTGCATTTAAACTTCAACCTATAAAAACGTACTTCAATAGAGAAAACTGATGAAACCACGGATAGATCCAAAATAATCATATCACTGTCCGTTGCTCATCTTTACTGACAAAGGCTATTTAAGAAAAAGGGAAAGAATAACCACTTGTTGTGCTACTACTCACCTTCCAAATAATTAATTAATAACTTCATTGATTGATGAAGATCGATTCAGAGTATATAAATGAAATTTGCCACACTTTTTTGTATTCCAACGGCGCATGCTCCGTGTGAGAAGAGATGGTGGACAGCATTTTAAAACAACATATCTTTTCTACTAAGGCTACACTATTTCGAAGCTTGGTTTATTTTGCTCCTATTTTCTCCTTTCTATAGAATCAATCATCTTCTTTCACTGGTAGCAAATACTGTTTACAGTTTTAGCGATAATAGTTGTTACAAGTTACGTGCCATCGTAATGACCCGTCTGTTATTGATTCTCCAACGTGCAATGTCTCAAGGTTATGTTATGGAAACATAGAAGTTCTTCCCTTCATTCATTCTATTTAGGAATTCGGACAGTCTTTATTTCCGACAAAAAGTTTATTATTCTTGTGGATTAATAAACTTTTAGAATCAGTGTTCCCCTATTAGTTGCATCAATGTCAGGTATTTATATACGAAATTTCCGAAAATAAAGGTGAGCACATGAAAAAATGTGTAGAAAATTAAATCCCATCACATTTAGCTGAAATTCGAAGTCTGCATCATGGGAAAGAAATTCCTCTTTTATTGCTTTGAAAAAAATCAAATATTTCTTAATTGCAGAATGTACGATTCTATTTTTATGACTAGATTTTAGTTTTTCACCAATTTATTGCGATTGCAAACATCCAAGCGGTTTATGTCGAAATTCCAGTTCAGTGATCACAAATCTCTTCACTGTCTTCTGAAGCGATCGGTTTTCTAAAATTGGAAAGTTTCTATGTTTAGTAAGTTCCACTAGGTAATGGAATCTACTTAGTAAGAAAGAAGTTATGAATAGAGAGAGAGAGAGAGAGAGAGAAAGAGATAAACGACTATTTCCGTCTCGTTTTCCAAGATATAAAAAACAATGTTGCTTTATTCAAAAGAAAAATCGTAAGACTGTAGACTCCATCAAAAACTAAGGAAAGAAAAAAATGTTTTAAAGTCGATTGACTCAGTATATACCTTCGTATTTACGGTACTTTACTTGTGGGTGATGAAATTCCCTTTCCTGTTCAGTGACACTTATTGAAAATATCTCTTTAATCTAGTCTTATGATGGACTTCAATACACGAAAGTGGCAACAGCTTATGTCTGGTTCACTGACAAACACGCACACACACACACACAACAAAGAAGTTGCGCTATTCTACACAGACCGGATATGACACAGAAGAGTAACTTTTCCTTCAGTAGTGTCAAGACTATCATCTGTAACTTTTACTGAGACATTAGTCCCCATCTGTCACTAATTCTGAGCGATATCTCACGAGCAACTTACGTTGGAAGCTAATACGTAGACCGTTTCTCGAATATATCAGTTTACTGAAGATATTGCATTACCTTTTGAATTCCGAACTCAGAATTTTATGATTCACATTTATAGACAAGCATGTTTCATACATCTACACACTCATATCGTTCATACTTTAACATCGTTTCCTAATGTTCGTTTAAATGGTAATTCACAACATATAATTTGCTTTTCAATCAGTCATTAACTAACCGAATTATATTATATTAAACAATGTAATTCTTTCACTACAGACAAAATCGAATTATTCAGATATGAGAGTACTAAATAAGAATCATTTAAATAATCTTTCATCTAATAATACGAAAAACATTTTATATTGAATAATTGTTTGTTTACTGTTATCTACAGCACTGGTTTTTCACATACGATATTTATTAAAGTTGAGTTCATTTTCGTTTGAACTCACATTGTGAAAATCACTTTGATATGCAATTAAAGAAGCTACTGTATCTCTAAATTTCAGTCATAAAAAATTCTTGAGAATTAATTAAAATTTAATTCTTTAAAAATGGTAGAATGGGAATTAATTGGGCGAGACTTAAATAGAGAGGAAATTCTGAATTTACAAGGAAAATTGCCATAATCTTTTAAAAGTCATTTTCCATGCCTGAAGCTCTGTTTTCTTTTATGTCTTTCAAACTCCACTTGATTCATTATTCCTAGAGACTAACTTTATCCTCTCTTAACGACGTAGAAATTATCTCCCAGTAGCAGGCGGCTGTTAATGTTAATAACCTGAGAAACGATTTATCTCCATAAAGTAATCGGCAGTCTTCAGGTGACTTTAAAACTTTATAGCTTTATTGTATTTCTTTGAAATTATTAGAAAAAAAACTTTATTAGCGACAGGAAAAAACACAATGCGCGCTTCTGTCATAAATAAATTGCTTTCAAGAAGTATGATCTTATAAGTAAATATGGTTACATCTTTTGAAAAAATTGTTTTTCATATGTAAACAGTTTTTTTCTCTTACGGTTTTCACTCTGGTGAAATTGAAATGTACATTTTATAATATTTTAAAATTATAGGTGATTAAAATTAGTTTTTCTTATGGCTATTGTCCAGCGAAATCCACGGTCGCTCTTCAGTCAAAGATTGCCTGAGCGATCAAATCCTCATCGCTATTTCTACGGGAATGACTTGGATTCGAATTGCTTCCAGCGCGAGAAGAACTTTTTTTTTTTTGTCATCTGAAAGTGAATTAGCCAGTTAATTCACTTTCAGCAAGGCATGCGTAGCAGTTACACTGCATTGCACACACACAATGTGTGATTAAGTGTACGTTTGAGTGAGAATAGTAAAATATTTACAGTGGAGGAGAAAGGATTCCATTTTTAGCAACATCTCTGCTATTGAAGTAAACAAAAACACACAAACACGAAGCAAATTATAAGAGGAAGAAGTCGAAATAGGTGAAATTAGTGACCCAAACGTTGAAGCCTACAGTGCATTATTACACTAGGCGGACGAAGATTTGTTTTCTAGTTTTATTATTTTTTATACTTTTTTTTTGTATTTTTTATTCATTTTTTACCTGGTACAGAAACCTGATCTAGAAACCAAACATAGAGTTTTTTTAAGCTTTTTAAAGCCAACAATAAATTGCCCAGTTGTCTCACACCGGTTAATGAAATTGCCGGCCTGGTTAGCCAATCGCTTGATCCAACAGGCCGACAAATTTATGTTGGTCTGGTTTGTTTTCTGTTTGTTTGTGTTGCATAGGCAAAGTTTCCAAGCAAAACGAATGCTTGTTACCTTCATTTGGGATGGGCTCTTGCTCGCATTTAGGTTGAAGAAGTTGTTAATTGTTGTTGAAGTTGTTAGTTGTTCCTAAACGGAATTGTAACCCAAATACTTCAAACCAGCACTTAATTTTTCGAGAGAGAGAATTATGTAGGTAGAAAGAGAGAGAAAGAGAGAGGATTTTATATGCTATCTGATAAACTAATTCAAGAAGAAGAGTAAATTTTTCGACTATTAGAAAATGGAACTCTGTCGAGCAAGTAATAACCTTGAAAAACTCTCTCTTAACTCTACCAATGACTAGCGTCTATTAAATATCACCCACAAATACCTTTGAGGTTTAGATTAAAAGTCGGTTTGGTTGTTTTGTTTATCTTGGAAACTCTGCCAATCTTAGTCCTATTCTTCTACTAGAAGTCCTGATTCTCTAAATTTCTCTTTCATGGTTCTCATGGGAGACAAATATAAAAGTGGAATATGACGAAATAAGGACAGTAGCGATACTGTAATTTTGATAGCATACAATGAGGTATTGCCATATGGGAGATCTCTTAAAATGCAAGCAGATTTTTAATATGCGATGCACGGCTATTACCATTTTTACTGATGCGTGAATATAAACCTCTCTTTCTGTCTCATATCTTTTATGTAAAATTTAGTTAGTGTGTTAGACGCATTTGAAGAATATAGCGGTCATTAAGATAGACTAATCTTCTTAGATTACAGATTTTGATTTACTGCTTCGAATTAGTTACCTTATTCTTCAGACCTGCGATTGAAAAACACCCACAGCAGTGTCGATATAGCTAAAGTGGTATCTGGTTATCTGTCATTCATTATATAAATTTTAATACGAAAAAAATAAATCTGTTTCTAAATCGATGTGTTATTAGATTCTGTCAGTAATAAAATATTTCATAATATAGTACTTCAAAAGAGTTTAAAAACCTTTGCTCACATTTATCCCTTCAGTATGGTATTATTTTTATCTTTCTCAATCCTACATAGTGAATCAGTTCCATTTTCAAATCCCATGTATAATCTGACATCCTACACCTACTGAAACTGGTATATAAACAATAACATAATCAATGAGACAATTTCCATTGTCTTCTCTCCATATTAATTCGGGCACATCTTGAGGCTGGAGTATTGTATTACTAATGAATAATTGCATGTCCCGAAGAGAAATTCAGCAGTTATTTATTATTATTATTATTATTATTATTATTATTATTATTATTATTATTATTATTATTATTATTATTATTATCTTTCCCCTTTCCTTAAAAGTTTTCTGAAATATTTTATATCCGAGATCCATTTCCTACTCTAGTGATTAAATTTTCCAACAAGGGTCAATTTTTTCCAATTTTTTTATGTGAAACTTTTTTCTATAATCACTTGAAAAATACCTTTGAATCTTCCTTATTAGAATATTGTATAGATCCCTAGGCACAAATAAATCTCATTTATCAATTTTTCCATTTTGAAATTTGCTTACATCACAGTAAAAGTAGGTTGGGAGCATTTTGTAATCGGTGATTCCCCAGCGCACATGGCATTTCAATATGTTAATCTATAGTTTGTTGATTAAACATATTACTGTAATATCAACAATAACAGAAACTTTATCTCTGGCTAAAAATCGAATAGCATGTCAAACTTTAGTTTACCGATAATCGCTTTCCATTGTTCTTCACTGCTACATCATTAACAAGAACATATAAAGAAGTTCGCTTATTTTTAGAAATATGTATTTGAGGAAAAAATCAAGAAAACATTAAAATACCAAAGGTTGTATTGTTCCGTTGTACCACGTAATGATATGCTCACCATCCTCTTCATATATGTGAAAAACAGCTTACCGCTCAAAAATTAATTCGATCCAAATGAGCATTAATCTAAGTGAAATCTTTAAAACCAATTTATGAACATTATTTCATGAAGTTTCGGTATTCGGTATCTACCATATGATAGAATGAATACAAACACTGGAAAATATACACAATCTGTGTATACATAATAGATCCCTCTTGTTGCCAAACCTTCCACCTATAAGTGGCTGTTGTAATCGGCGAAAACCATTCCCACTCAATATCAGCAACCTAGCATGGTGCATGGCTGACTAAGTTGGTAACTAATCAACCACAATGGATAGGCACTTTGTATCATTTATAGTACTATTCTACAGTTATCATGGATCTAAGATTCCAGGAAAATATGTCTCTTAGTGCCTGTTTCTTCTTGCTATGACATTGGTGATTGTTTTACTAGGTGATTGCTCTTCTTAATCTTCCATTCACCGTCATACAGAATAGCTGGAAAGGAGATCATCTCAATGACGCCTCTCCAATGGGAACTATGAATATAGTCTTTGATGATTAGCCTAAACATGAGTACCTTGACTCAGCCTACTTCAGACCAAAACTGAGGAGAAGGAGGATAGGATTGATTCTGGTCTCCCTGGTTAAATTCCATTGTCAGTGTTCCACAGATTTTCATCTATGGTTTTGCATAATTTACGACAATCCACGTTCATCAGGATCATTGATGAGTCGTGAAGGCCCGCTATTGACGCAGAAATTGCAGTTCAGAATACTTCCGTTATTCGAATAACCTAACTCCAGCACGGCATGGACAGCTTACAGAACAGTGACCCAACAACCGTTACCCCCTTCCCCCCCTGCAATGCTATTTTGCACCCCTTACCCCAAAGGAACGTCATTGACGTTCCTTACACCATGTTGATCATTATCTTCCATTTAACAGCACATCACACATTTATACTACCTTGGATAGCTTTCATCGTGACATGAGCGCCATCTGGTGGAGATGGAACAGACGATTGCAAAATAACGCACCCTTCCACCTATTATTGCACAGAAATAATAGCATTTTAAAATTTTTTCGTACACGGTTAGCCTCAAACTTCCTAAGAAAATATGCAGTCCTGTCATAATATTTTAAGTACAAGAATTATAAATATTCCCAGCTGCATATTATTTAAATAGTCGCATGAATGTCAAGAAACTGAAATTCTTATTTTCACAATTGTAGAAAGGCAGCCATAGACGAAAGATCTCTCAAGATCGTGCGAACTGCAACAAAAATACAAATATTAAAAATCTTTACAACTGAATGATATGATCACTCTTCCATATTAATTGCTTTTTTCCCTAAGTGAATAATTAAACAGTTCAGCTGCTAATTACTTTATAGACATTCCCAAGTCATTATCTGTTGTCTAAAACTACCAATCCTCCTACTTACGTATACAAATAAAAAAACAAAATAATGAAACTCGCTCTGAATGAGATCAGCTGCTAAACTATCATATATTTTCGAGTTTAGATAAGGGAAAATTAATTAGTTGAATAAAAGAAAAAAAATGCGATGAGCAAAGATTAAAATTCACATAACCTTTCCAAAGATGCGAACAAAATTTATTGAACTTTACGTGTGTATTTATTATGTCTTTTAACCACGTAAAGAATTTCCTCTTGCAATTTGTTTTCTCTCATCCTAACTTGTGCATTGGCGTATGATTTAATATAATCATAAACATTTCCCTCTGTGTAATGACAGAGAGCACGTTAGCCTGAAAGGAATTCAAGATATGTAGTTAAGCAATTGCTATTATTTTTCTTAAAATGCGCAGTCATAATCCTAAGATTCGGTAGACTTTTGTGGTGAGCGACCTTATTATAAACTAGCGGCAAGACAAGCCTAAATGCACGAAGTTTTATTTATTTATTTATTTTGTATCCATCTTCTCGCAAGTTGGCTTCTGGCAACTGCCCACTAGAATCTAAATTTAGATTAATCTTATGTGCGTTAGAAATACATCCTGCAGTTCTGAGGCTTTGTTTTTCTTAAGACAAAAGCTAAGATAGAGAACAGAGTCTATCAACTCGCAGAAAGGAACAAAGTGAGGCATTATTTAGCTTACTCTGCTATTTACTGAAGGAATTCCATTTCTCTGTGACGTTAATCGGATATCTTCAGTCAAATTACACCTTTTATATCCGAAATGCATTGCGCACAGTAAGATGTTTCCTATCTCACTAAAGAAATCCACTTAAGCGAAATTCCATTGAACACAACATCATTCCACATCACCTATTCTGAAATGCTTTTGTCTTCGTTATTTTTCTTCTTCTTCAATTGTCTGTAGCATTTATTGACTTATAACCTTAACTTCAGTTACGTGCTCTAAACAGATTTTTTTGTAGACACTCATTATAGAGATGTTCATGTTGCTCCAGAATACTCAACAAAAATTAACACTCATTCTCATAATTTACCTTAAAGAAGTTACATTTTCTTCAAGAGCAATCGATTTATTTAGGAGCAAAAGCATTCAATTATATTAATTAACAGTTACGTAAAATTATTAAAATTCCTTCCTAAATATTAATGGGATATTTTAATAACCTAATCATTAATGTAACCATTAATATAATATAATTGACGTAGTGAAATTTATAATTTTATTACTTTAATTATAAGATATTGCTTAATTATATTACATTTAAATAAATTTTAATGTTAATTGACTTCTGTTCTCTTTAAAAAATTATCCTATTAATTACGCAATTATATAATTTGGCGCAGCACCAGTTAATAAAATAGTGTTGATCATGCTAAAAGGTAGCCCACAGATTCGGTTTTACATTATCTTGTATTAATTCTAGTTTTATATAAAGAAATGCACTTAATACGAAACATTAGTTTGTTTAATCTTATTATGCAGTTTAGTTTCTTTGAGGTGTCTAAAATACACTGATATTTATTTGACTGCTTATGTGTCTGTAATTTATCAAGTTGATCGCATATTGTACTTGAGAGAGCCATAGTTCGATTTTACCATTCATTTCCATTAGGAGTATTGCGATTATAGGATACTTTCCCTATAAAAATAACTTACCGTTTCCTTGTAATAGTTCTAGAGTATTATCTGGAATCTCAACTCAAAGGAAATTTTTATTTATCGTGTCGGAAATAGAGAAACTCCAGATAACTTTTCCACTGTGATTATTGTATTCAGTTGTAATGTATTATACTATGGTGCCCTCTACAGTACTCTGTTGTATTCTATTTGGTTTTATTGTTTTCTAGCTGTATTCTATTATATTTGTATTTAAATACAGTGATACAGTGATAGAATACATAATTGTATTTATTTTTGTATTTATTTAAATTTGTATTTATATTTAAATTTGTTATTTGTTATGATGAATGTCAGTAGTTTTTCTACTGTTGTCACTGAAGTACGTTTGACATAACTTGGTGTTTCATTGTAGTTATTTTGTGTTCCATCACTGCTTACTGACAACCATACTGCACGATTGCCCGGAAACAGTATGGTGGTGGGGTAATCATATGGAGATTGTTCTCGTAGACATTATTCGATCCTGTTATATGTATAGAACATACCGTGACCGCTAATTCCTAGCTAAGGATTGCTTAGGACCCTCGTGGCCCGATGGAAGCCTTTTAAGCGAGACTTCGCCTTCGCTTACAAGGCTTGCAATGTGCAAGCATGGTTCGAGGAGCATATCCTAGGGTTTCATGTCTGCCTGATATCACTGATTTGAATCCCATTGAGTATCGATGGGATCATGTGGGTACATCATTTGCCAGTGGACGCCTGCGCCTCCTGGCATTATTCTGTCTAGTTGATTAAGAATACCTTAGGACATCCGCTGTGGCCTTGTGGAGTCTATTTCAACAGGGTGGACATAGTTATCTCGAATAAAGAAGTCCAATGCGCCACTCAATCGATGTTTTGCAGAATCAGAATTAGGTGAGCATCATCTGTATAGGAGGATGACCAGCCGATTGATAAGATTTTTAGTATCAATAGATTATCCATGGAATTTTAAAATATCATGAATTTTTCTTTAGCAGGGATGAGGACTTGATTGCAAAACAGGTTGTGACCAGATTAATATCGTACTTAAATACGCAGTGCTTGAATCGTTATGCTTGGACACTACCGCTGTGTCGACCCTGTATTCAAATATTTCCTGTAGTAGAAGAACCATAAGGAATCCATTCAAATCTTAAACGCTCAGCAGGAGAAACACCACCCCTCTGGAACTCCACAGAAAATCCCTATTTTCTTCAATACATGCAATTTGGCTCTTAGTTTGAAAAGATCTCAATTGAATTGAAACTGGATTTCCTCAAGAATGCGAAGAATTTTTATATAAAATGATTTCTTTTCATGTGAAGGTGAATTAGGCTATGTCATATAGAGAGATGACAAAGTTCTCCTCCCTCCTTCAACTCCGCAAACTGAGTATATAGAATAGTTTAAAAAATCTATAAAAAAGTATCGCAACTTTTTTACTATTGCGATATAGGTTGGTTGACTGTAATACGTTTGTTTTTTTCTTTTCGAAGGCGCGTAGCGCGCGCGCGTGTGTGTGTGCGTGATTATAGTCAGAGAGATATACTTCCTTGGAAGTATATCTCTCTGACTATAATCCGACTTCTCGCTATTCTAATGCCCATTTTCCAAAGACATAATTTTATTTTTGTAATATTTTTTGCACCATTTTATATCTACGCTGTAAAACTGTTCCTTGTTCTTTTGCATTCAATTTTTCATAATGACTTACTTTTTAACGTGAATCCCAAGCATAAAATGTGTTAATCATTAGGTCCCCAGTAAGAGTGCGAATCTTATACCAAGCGATAAAATACATCTCCCACCTAAATGCATTTGCAAACATCAATGTCATCGCAGTGCGATCCCAACCCATTTTTTGAATGGTTCTAATTTTCGGTTGGAGAGCGAAAGCAGTAAACACTAGACGAAACTTAGCAAACTCAGAAGTTTTTACACTTTATAGAAGTTTTGTTTCCACAGTACCTCCTTTCTTTCTTTGTTTCCACAGTACATCATTACATTCTATATTTTTCTGGATTTTGTTGTCATTGAGTTGTAACTTAATTGACTTTGATGTCATGTATTTATATCGAACATTACTACTGCTATATTTTTTCTTACCATTCTTTATTGTCTGTAGCAAATAGGCCCACTGCCGAATTCTCTGAGGTACAATAGAGTATAGAGTTAATTGACGATTGGTCAGTTAACGTATGCAGCTAAAATAATAACACTACTTGCTCCTAATTAATTGGTCTTGAGTCATACAAGCATGTAATAATAATAATAATAATAATTTTTTTTCTTTATATTATTTAAAGAAAAAAATTATCATTATTATTAAGATAATTTTTTGATTGCTAAAATATTTATACATACAATAAACATCTTGTGTCACATTGCACCTTATAATTTTACAGAGTTCAGCACAAAGTGCTGCAATTCCTACATTGGATTACAATTAAAATTTTTTGATAATACTTCTTTGCCTTTATATTATGTATTTACAACACATGTTCTTCTAATGTTAACAATGAAGATTATTCAGAATTGTTTTTTTTTTCAAAGTTTGAGAAAGAGTGATTATACAAAACAAATTTCTGCATTTGTTTATAAGGATTACTTGTAGATGAGTGAGGCATGTTAATCGCATCTACTTCACAGCTTGGGTTAACGTTTATGAAGAGAGTGGGATTTAGCCTTCACTATTTATGTTGTTGCTACTGTTTATGTATGGGATGTAAGTATTGGATGCTAGTGATTTGTGATGTGTATATTAGTGTTAATGGTTTCTTAACTTTGTTAGTATATTTTCCAGAGTTCGTGTTTTAATATTCTGTAGTTATCTACGTTAAATTACTTGGTAGGTTGTTGAGTTGCGTGGGTATCTAATGTGATCTCACAAAAGAACCGTATGAGTTGTTGAAGGGTGTGGGATGTAGAGCGTTGTTGTAGGTCGTGTTATGCGATATGTGTCTCTGTTCTTTCGATAACTGATGTTGAAGTAATTCCGGTATGTGTCACAATATATCTGATGTTGAAGTAATTCCTTGCATATAGTGTTTCAGGTTTTTAATGCTCAGAATTCTGCGTATCGCCATGCGCTTGTCGGTAAGGTGTCTGGATCACTGTTGACACGATTTTCCTGTGTAGTGTTTCTAATTTTGTTAGGTAGCTGTTTGATGTGTTTGCATAGACTGTTATTCGGTATCTGAGTAGGGATTCGCAGATACCGTGATAGAGCATTTTTTTTATATTGGATGGAATAATGTCTTAACTTGGAAGAGTTTTGCTGCGATGATCCGGAGTTTGGTGTGTAGATATTCTACATATTTTGTCCATTTAAGGTGGCAATCTATGTAGAGACCTAGGTATTTTGCGTGTATTACAGGTTTGATTTCGGAACATTGGCAGGTATTTTTGTTGTTAATGCAGCGGTATGTGTGACAATATATCGATAGTGATGCGGGCCGCATGATTCTTGGGTTGTGTATTATCAACATCTGTGTTTTGGTGACGTTGATTAGAATTGCGTTTTGGAACACATGTTCCAAATGTGTGGTACACATTTACTACAAATAATAATAATAATAATAATAATAATAATAATAATAATAATAATAATAATAATAATTTTATAGTTTAATATTTTAATACTTTATTTTGTCTCTGATAAATTGCATACATATGATATAGAATTTAATCAATGATAACTTTTCTTTCATGTGTTTCAAAAACAATATCTAATTAATTAATATGATTATAATTTGCATAATGTGCAATGCTATAACAGGATAATTCGTGTATTTTTAGTTACTATTTTAATACCACCATAATTTACGTGTACTATTGTTAAAGTTAACTTGCAATGTAAACTGTAATACTGCATGTTGAAATTTAATTTTTTTTTTCAAAGTTTGACAAAATATGATCATATATATACATATATACATAATATCAATAATTTCGTTTAATTTCTTTTTTTTAACTGTAATAACATTTTGTTTATCATAATGCAGGGTATTTACATATATACAATAAAGCATACTATTACAATTTCTATTCAGTACGAAATGTAGAGTACAGTGATTTTTTAATAAAATGTACATATTTTTTTCAGTATCAATATCATAGCTTATTTTTATACAGCCTATATACATATACACAATTAATAATAATAATGATAATAATAATTGTTTCTTTTGTTTTTTTGGGTGACATTTCTGATTTCTTCCTCGAAGCTTTGCAGAGCTTATCTGAGGAAGATAATAGATGGCGGTGGTTTGGTGGTTGTTTCTACACTGTTCGCAAGCCAGGTGTTGATTTTAGTGTTTGTTGGTACGTTCTTGGAAGACTTCAACTGCTATTACACAGTTTAACTTTTTTTTTGCAAGTACGGTTCGGTTGGATTTGGAGATGGTGTGTTTGTTTCTGTTCTTGTAGTGGTGTTTTGGAGATGGTGTGTGTTTGTTTCTGTTCTTGTAGTGGTGTTTTTTGAGAGGGGTTTGTTATAGGTTTTTTTTTGTGTGTGTGGGGAGGGGAGAGAGAGAGAGAGAGAGAGCGAAACAGGAATTTCACTAATTTTCTTCGCTATAATATTTGTATAGCGCCTGTTTCAGCTCTTTATATGTTCCTAGGTTTCTGTCGTCGAACGGCAGTTTGTTTATCATGTCAGGTATGTAGAAGTTTCGGGTGGATTTGCCGTAGTGATTGTTGTATTTATATGTTATGTAGTTTGTTGACTGTGGTCTTGTTATTTGATATGTTGTTCTGGTTACTCTATAGGTTGGACTGTAGTAATGTTTTAACATGACTGTGTAGTGGCATAAGTGTTTCACCTTAAATATTTTGTGTTCTGTCCATGCTGCCTGCATAAGTGTTGGTTGTTCCCAGAATATCAGTTTTACCATTTTATCTTGCAACCATTGTAACTTGTTAAGTCTGTAGTCTGCGCAAAATACATATGATGTGATTGCGTAATGTTTTCACATAATGCTTTATAGATTAGTATTTTTATGCGTGTCGGGGCAATGTCTTTTAATCGGTTTAATCTTTTTCAATAATAATAATAATAATAATGGTTATTATTGTTGTTGTTTTAACTTAAACAATGACATCACGTTTTACTAAACATTTTAAACAATGACATCACTTTTTGCTAAACATTTTAAACAATTCTATCACTTTTTAAGAAATATTTTAAACAATGCTATCTCTTTTTAAAAACATTTTAAACAATGCCGTCACTTTTTACGAAACATTTTAAACAATGTCATCACTTTTTAAGAAACATTTTAAACAATGACATCACTTTTTACGAAACATTTTAAACAATGACACCACCTTTTACTAAACATTTTAAACAATGCTATCACTTTTTAAGAAACATTTTAAACAATGCCGTCACTTTTTACGAGACATTTTAAACAATGACATCACCTTTTAATAAACATTTTTTCCATTTTACTTTCTGATTATTTTCTTTAAACGTTCATTTGAAATATATCGCATACAATCCTTTGGGCAGATTATTCACAAAAATTTAATAGACTAATTTAAAGAATTATGTCCTTTATTTTGTGATATAAATGTAAATGACTCTGTTGACAATACATTGGTTAGAATTATGTGTAACTCAGGAATGAAATTGAGTTAATTATAGTGGACAGTCATTTTTCGCAAATGATTCTTCACAATAGACGGATGACTCCTTTAGTATTCTTATTACATAAATGAAACCGAATAATGTTTGATGTATAATTATGCTTCATAATTATATATTACTCTCATTTCTAAACTTATGTAGAGCATAAATGACTGGTATAATTGTAGGGGACATATCGGAATTTTTCGAAGCGACTGCATTTTAAGAGTTCTAAGCTTTAATGGATAAGCTAAATTGCTAAATTGATCAACGATAATCATGTTTTCTCTCTCTGTACAATCAGGAAAAGTATACTTAAATGGACAACTTAGTTACGGACAAACTGGAATCAGGTTTATTCCTCCTATTATGTTTAATTCTGAATGCAAAGTACAAGAACAAAGCTAGTAATCTGAAATATGCGTTTTCATGTATGTTATTCTTTTATTTTAGTGCTCTACGGTTTTTTTTAAACGGGAATTAAAAGTATATATCATTTTTCTGGCATTATGTTGTTCATGACTATGAGAGATACTATGATAATCCAACATAATTAAGATTGCGTTACTTGTTTCGTATCAGATGACCACGCGCTGTAAAATATGATATTGACTTAAGGTTAATTTCAGCATCAAATTCAATAGTTCACTTTATATCAAGTCACGGCATTTTAACTAAACCCAAAAGTGTTATCGACCTTTAGATGAA
Organism: Typopeltis vanoorti; assembly: GCF_054136105.1. Taxonomy (NCBI): domain Eukaryota; kingdom Metazoa; phylum Arthropoda; class Arachnida; order Uropygi; family Thelyphonidae; genus Typopeltis; species Typopeltis vanoorti. The sequence goes on along the minus strand of NC_143573.1, from coordinate 60,530,889 downwards.
GTATTTGGAATCAAGTTCGTTATGTTCTCCAGTTCCAGATTAACTATTATTATTTTGACAATGCAGAGAGATCTTTAATAGAATGTAGACTGTAAAATTTGAACTGTTCTGCCGTTACCTAATTACAACAGATTTCAAAGATCTTTTAAGATCTTTTGATAATTACATTGCAAATGAATTAAAATAGGAATAAAGGTTTCTTTCCGTGCTGCCAAAAGACTTGTTTAACGACTGCATTTCAAAACAAAATTCTGCATATTACTATGTAGAAGAAAACAACACTGGAGTTCTATACTTTATTATCTAGACCATTTTTTATGCATTTATTTCTGCAATAATTAACATGTTTTATCTGCCATAACACATTGGCCGCATGCATTCAAATATAATATTATTTCTTTTTTTGAAATTTTATCTGAATATTTTGTATATGAGTTATATGAGATTTTTATATCAAAGACAGTAACTATTGAAATGAAAATTAACCTATATTGATATGCATAAATATAAAACAATTGCATATGTGTTCATTCAGAGCATTTTACTCTTTTTTTAAGAACGAAAATCACACATATACTTAATTTTTATTGTTATTAATGTGACAACTGGCATTGTTTTACTTGAAATAAAAATATTCAAAATAGAATTACAGCTTCTATTCAAATCCCAACGTTTTAAAAACGCAGTGGGCCTCTTCAACCAATAGACAACGATGCCTTTGGTTGAAGAGGCCTGTGAGAAACTGACTGAGTTATGGTTTCTATAGAAACATTTACATTTTTGAATAATCATTCTTGAGAATAATTTAGAAAAAAGTCGAATTTTAAAAAAGTCGTCTAGAAATACGACTTTTTAAAATTCGTATTTCTAGACGTTGTAATTTTGAATTCTGTTGAATTTAAAACGAAATGAAAGACAAATTTTTTTTTTTCAATCTAAACTCAATACATAAATCTCTGGATTTGATATCTCTCAAATAAATAAATAGTTTAGCTACAAAAATGAAATTATATATATTTTAAAGTGGAAAAACATCTGTCTTAATCCGATTAATAAAGAGCGAATTAGAAATCTTCGACACTTTTCATTTATCCTCACTCACTTGGAGATCGATTGCTTGAAAGAAAGTCAGACTTGACATCGTCAACAAAGCTGTCAGTTAATATTAAAAATAATGGGCGAGAATTACAAAAACTCTGTCTCCATTAAATGATACCGACATAAGCACTTTGTAACAATACGCCTACGTTTGACGTAACAATACTTCAAGGCAAATAAAAAGTTTGGTGAAAAGTGTATATTTTGATAGAAAAGTTCAGAGTCAAAGCATTGTTGTTTCCACCTCATAACCATCGTCATGTGTTCTATGAATAGGCTATTGCATATAGGTAAGATAATGGAAAGAAAAAATTTACATTTAAAAAAAATAATTTCCATTTCTTTTTCCAATGGCAACTTAAACATTGCTTTTCATGTCACAGTTCGCATTTTGTTTTCATTAGCATCACATTATTTTTCGATGACAGATTATAACTTCTACATTTGTCGGCATTTTAATCCTGAGAATGTTTTACTTTTCAGCACATTTTTCTTTTACTTCCGTGCTTGTGTTTTAATAAAGAAAAACGAATGGATCGACAAGAAACTTGGAAGTGAAATTTATTTTCATTTATAACCAAATACGTTTTGCAAGAAATATTGTAGCCCACTCTGAAATAAATATTCGCACTATGTAAAACTCGAAGTAGAAATTGAAGTACTTTTTTTTCTTAAATAAATACGTCTGGTGATGTTCAAAAAATGATGAAATGAGACAGCGAGTGAAAAATATTTGACAAATTTTAGACATCGATCTAGCTATTAGCAATGTTGCTAACCAGGAGCTTACAATTTAATGAACTTACTGCTACGCACTCTAGTGGGGGTAAACAAACAATATTCCTCATCTTTCTTTCCTTTTTTTCCTCAGTCGTTTTATTAGTGGAAAGTTTTGAAATACTCCGGCAGAAACTTGACATTTTCAAGTAAAATGTTTGGTTGATGTGTGCACGCTAAACATGAATGTGAATCTGTTATAAGTGCTTTCAATATACAATTTTTTATACGTACATCGAAATATTTTTGTGTATTTTCTTTCGCATTTCCTCAGAGATAAATGACATCAACATAAAATTAACACTGCGATCTTCAAGCAAAGAGGGAAGTGCTTCAGGAACACAGCGAAGTACTTAAGATATAAAAACGTATCGGTATGCGGTTGTCGCTTGTTCTGTAGTATCCAACATTATGCTCACTTTTACCATTATTTTGTGTTCGCATTTTGAAGTTGCATTGCAGTAATTTCTAAGCTTCCGTTAAATTGTCGTAGTGGCTATTTGTCAAACGTCAAGAAAGATGAATTAAAACACAAATCTCTCTCGCCGATCATTTTCGAGTTATTTTTGGAGAAAGTATTTGTCTTTGACTTGCCTCCCTCTATTCTAACGTCTCTTAATGTGTGCATACTTGGTGGATATTAATGATAGACGCCTTTAGGAGAGGCACTTTCAAGTTTATCTTATTTTGCTCAGTTTCGCTTGTAGAAGATCAGCGACATTGATCGTGATGGTTATCCCGATATTATCACTTTGGTGATTCATATTTCTTCTTCTTTGGAAGAGAGGTGGCAGGAAATAGTTCAATACATTCTTGGCAATATGTCAAAAAGTCTTAATACATCATGTTAATGATCTCAATAGAAATTTGTTATAAGGTAAGGTTCTATATTACCCCAGTTTATATTATTGATCATTATTATTAATTGAATTCTCATTCTCTGTTTAAATTCATTTGAATATATCCTTGTCAGGAATTAGATAAAATTTCACCACATTATTCGGCATTTTAAGTGTAAAAGCAAATATATGCTTTGATATATGATATAGAAGCTATTGCCTAATATTTTGTCGTAGTTTATGAAGAGTTTTGTGTATAAACGAAAAATAAACTTACAATAAAAATACAAGTAAAAATACCTAAAAAGCAGTATATAAACCAAAATGAAGCACATGGCCTTTCAAATAACTGTTTGGCTTAAAAATAAATATTTATTAGTAAATTTATTAATAATTTATTAAAAATATTATAACCATTAATACAACATTTATTAATGGTTTCAGAGATCGACAGCATCATTTTGAACCTGATCTATATCGTGTCCGGTCAATTCATCGCTTGGAAAATTAATTGGGAGAAAATTCTTCTCAAGAAAATTTGAAATCATCTTTCATGTCATTCCCATATATGAAAAATAATTCAATTATACTTAGTGTTGTGAAATTTTTTTATTCTGTATAAAGTTATTATTATTCTTTCTTACTACAGGAATGGAAGATGGAATATTAATTGTTCCAAAACTGGGATAAGATCGTTAGGTAGAAAGAGCACCATATTTAAGAATATTTAAAGACAATAGTTATATCCAACTAATATTTGTAGTTAACTATTTATATATTCCTATTATTCCTATTAACTATTCTATTAATAGTTAGAATAGTTATTAGAGAGAACAAAATATTTAAGAATAGTTAGGGAGAAAGGGTAACATACTCGTATTTATGAATATTGATTCTTCTAATCGTTCTCTATTTTTCTGTTCTGCGCATTTAGACATCCGTCCAGGAGTGATATATTTTTTTTATATGAACTAATTTGGAAGGTGACGTGTTTCAGTTATTGAATACACGTGCATTTTCAAAATCACTGCACTTTTCCTGCATAGTAAAGACATCTTGCACGCTGCTATCGTTAACAGAGTTAGTTTTAGATCATAGGTGCAATTTCGAGTAATTATATTAAAGAAAATGATAATAAAATTACGTAAATGCTGTCATAATGATGTAAATCAGCATACGTAAATCTACTGCTTCAATATTAGTCTGTACTTTTCCTCCAATACTAAATTTTATGACACTAAGAAATTTTAAATTTCATATTGAGTCTTTTTTTAATGAAAAAAAAATTATATAGATGGATGTTCCCAAAGTGAAATACATAATTAATTACTTCTCTTGTAAACCGTTGAAAAGTAAATTGTAATCAGAAATATGATGTCGGTAACAACTCAACTGGCTAACAACCTCAGCTATGCAGACGATATAGTATTAATACACTCATATTTAGCCAAGGCGTAACAACACTTTGACAAACTATGCCAAGCTTCGAAAATATTTGGATTGACAGTTAAATGAAATAAAACTAAGATACTTTAAAATATAGTACAAGGTTCCATCATTACAGAAGACAACCAATCTTTAGGAAAAAAGTAGAAGACCTCCAATACTTGGGCTCAGATAATAGTGCAAATGGTATATTACTAAGAAAGTATAAACTCTCAATCAACACGGGAATCTAAGAAACATGTCGAAATGGTCCCTCATTATCTTGGAAACAAAAATTAGGCTTTACAAAGCAACTTCTAAGGCTATCTTCTTGTATCGTGGAGAAACATGGGAGGGTTCCACCCAAAAAGCAATAAAAACCATTAATAGCTATAATACAACCTGCTTAAGACTGTTACTCTTGGAAGGATCATATTCGTAATTCCAGTATTTTAGAAGAGGCAAACCAAGAACCCTTGACTGAAACCCAACACAGACGTCAACTTGATTGGCTTGGACATCAACTGAGACATCCTCCTTCTCCCTAATTTGACATCTTATTTTTATACGCCCCCCCCCCTCAAATGACAAAGACGGAGAGGAGGAGCAACAAAACAATTCTGGCAGTATATTAACCACCTTATCAGCACAGATTCTCTCTCTCTCTCTCTCTCTCTCTCTCTCTCTCTCTCTCTCTCTCTCTGTCTGTCTGTCTGTCTCAAAACAGAGATGCCTGGAAAACTAAATATAATAATTAAATTTTTTTATGCTTATTTATTTAGTTCGTTTCCCTATTTACAAATTGTAAATTGTAAGTAAACAATGATGGCGAACAACCGACTAGATAGCGTACCCTTTCCCACCAATGAGCTGTGGATTCGAAACTCCCAATAGGCATGGATGTTTGTAATTGTTATTAGGTGAGAGATGAATTTCTCGTTTGAAAATCCTAGCATTGGAGAAAAAGGTAAAGACGAGTATGGCAGCCGTAGATGGAAATTTAGCTAATGCTGATTTACATCATTACGATAGCATTTACGTAATTTTATTATCATTTTCTTTAATATAATTATTCAAAAGTGCACCAATGCTTTTAAACTAGTTCTGTTAACGATAACAGCGTACAACATATCTTTCTTATGTAGGAAAAGTGGATCATTTTCAAAATACAAGTATACACGTGTGTTCAGTAGCTGTGTGCGTGTGTGCGTGTGTGCGTGTGTGTGTGTGTGTGTGTGTGTGTGTGTGTGTGTGTGTGTGTGTGTGTGTGTGTGTGTGTGTGTGTGTGTGTGTGTGTGTGTGTGTGTGTGTGTGTGTGTGCGTGTGTGTGTGTGTGTGTGTGTGTGTGTGTGTGTATCATCTGGAGGTGTCTAAGCGCGCAGGAAAACACTGAACGGTTCGCATAATAAATATTCTTAAATATGGTGCCCTTTTTCCATAAACCATCCTATTCCGGTTTTGTAAATATTAATATTCCATCAAGAGAACCTGTAGTATCTAAGTAAGAAAGAATATTTATACCTTTTTTAGACGAAAAATAAATTAGGAAACTTACCGATCAATACAATATAACTTTCGCTGTATAAGAATAAAAATATTATGAAAATCCAAATTACAATCTAAATACATGATACATAGATCTTTACCCTCTTTACCTTTTACCTTTACGCTGTCGAGGGTTTCTGTTCCTTATAACCGCAACTGCTATATACGAGGATAAGGTGGTTGGCTCTGTACCTCCCATTGTATCTTATGTCTGTAGAAACGTTATGTTCTCAAGGCCGGTTTGCCTGCTAACGGGAGGAAAAATCCCAGCTAAACTGGGAATAAAAACCCTGCAGTCCTCGCCCAAGACAGAGTAACTTGGCTATGTCTGAGAAAGATCCTAAGCTTCTCACATCAGCAACGGGAATCGAGCCCAGGACACTTTTGTCCCAGGCATATGGTTGCGAAGCAACCAGCCACTCGGCTAACCGCATGAACTAATACATAGATATATAATAAAATTATATTTTGTGAAATATCTTGCACTGCATTTACTTTTCATATATCTATATCAATGCGATATCATTTCAATTTTCTAGCGAATAAAATTTTCAGCGAATTTTTTCCGCGATCAATGATAGTTCGCGCGATGAATTTTTCTGTGATGAATTTTCCTCTCGATGAATTTTCCCCGCTATGAATTGTCGTGAACCGATCTATATGGATATGTGCTAAATTAATTTTAAGATGAATCCATCATACAGGATTAGATGTCTTAGAGTCATCTGAACAATTTCCCATAATCTAATAGAAGTTTATTTGTATCTTTATTTTTTTCATTAGAGCCAGAGAAGTATGCGATGTCATGCTTCCATGGTCCATTTCATAAAACTCTTCTTAAAATCATTTACAGATATAAATTAACACAAATGCCTCCAACACTACAGTACGTATTGTGAATTAATCCAAACTGTTTCTGATACTCTTGCAATGCAGCTCAACATAATGGATTAAATTCCTTTAGTTAAATATCTCTGAGTGAATGAAATATATTATTTTACTTCGATGAAGTAACCTATTTTCTATTTCATGAAATGCAAATGGATTTACATTATTCTATTAAAAATATAAAAAATAGAAATATTTTGCATTCCCTTATTTGATTTAACATTTGAAAGCTAGCACATATCTTAAAAGTGCAAACATGACGACATATTTCGAAGATAATAAGAATAAATACAAATCGTATTAACATTCGGCTTGAGGAATTTTCATTAGCTCCGAGATAAATAGTTAAAATATTCTTCACAACTAAACGTGACTAAGAATTACGAATGCATATCCATATTCTTGTATACAGTCATGTAAATAGATTTAGACCTAATTGTGTAGAGGGAAAATTGATTAATATATACGAAAAAATAATATTTTGAATTTATTATTATTAGAAACGCCTGCACTGAAATTTTCAATATTTATATTATGTGAAAATTAAGATGTAAGGACTGCCATTGGAAATTTACTTCTTCATTTTCAATCGTAAAAACTTCTTGTTTATACAATTGTGAATTGAAGACTGAGATGAAGAAGAAGCACGTCTTTGAGAAGTAACGTTATTTAATTAACTACTCTAATTTTTTTTCTTGTTCCGGTTATGTTTGTTTGTTTGATTTTCCGATGCCTTTAATTATATTCTAAGAAGAAAATGCCATTCAACAAGAACACCCTAATTCTTTTTAAGTAAGTATTTATTTTTATAGCGATGAGTTGCAGATCTTAAGACGTTCATGTGATTATTCTTTTTATTCTTTTCAATTATTCGGATAGAAAGTAAATTTTAATTTAGCGGAAGAAATTCTACAAAGAAAATGTGGTAAGAGGAGAAAAAAAAAGCTTGCATTCAGTCATGGAAAATTTTTCAATTTTTAAATGACAAAAATATTAGTCCCATCAGAAGATGATTTCATATTTGATTCTTCTTCAATTTTCAATAGAAGTTTTACAGAACTCTGAGACAAGTTCTTTCACTTTTAGTAATGCAGTGGATGCAAAAACGTATACTGTGAATATTATGAAAATTTCGTGTTATTTAAATACAAGCAATCATTTGAATAAAACGAATTTTATTCAAATTAGATAACGAATAATAAAACGTAATTATGGAAATGAAAGAATGTTCTTTAAAAACTGCATTTTGTTTCGACTATGTTAAATTGGCAATTGAAAACTAATACTGAAACTGATGGGAAATTTTTAATATATATCAACCAAGCCAAATTTCATCAAAATCTATCAGACTGTATAATTATAATATTTTGTTATATGCGTGAGAATAGTCACATGAACACTGTGATGATTAAACCAATCTGTTTATCACTTTATCTAAAATCAGTACGGTCCTTTAGGTCTCCACTACTGTGTGTGTGTGTGTGTGTGTGTGTGTGTGTGTGTGTGTGTGTGTGTGTGTGTGTGTGTGTGTGTGTGTGTGTGTGTGTGTGTGTGTGTGTGTGTGTGTGGTAAGGAGAATTATTGCAGCACACTCGAGGTCCATAAAGAAGAATTGGATTGCAACATTACATTTGATGTTTACGTATGACTCTTGGAAGAAAGATTTAAACTCCTTGATATATTCCTTCCGCTTCTCAAAGAGTAATATATTCGCTGTATCTCATTACATCTCTATGGCAACTTTACTCTCTCCAAATATTCAGTTAGCACGAATCCCACCATTTTGTACACTGGAATGGCTGAATATAAAACACTGTAAGTCAAGAAAAATAAAAAAAAATGATTCCACCCACTGATCTCTTCGGTAACTTTTAGTTTAGCTTGATAAATATTTATAGAAGACCTTTTGCAACCTCACGTTGAGCACTGTATCAAATGGGGAAAAGATCGATGGCCCAATACCAGACAGCGCTCCTTGCATACAATGATTTTCCTGAAAACACGTGAACAATAAGGTTAGAGTCTTAAAATCCATTTGAATATATATAATAAAGAAATTGTCTCATACTTTCCCATTATAAAAATGTCATCATATGCTACTTTGATTTTAATATTAATCCTATCTCCATGGATCATATATTATTCTGCCAGTTTTTCTATTATGAGGAGATAAATATGTGCGTCTGTAGCCAGTGAAATGTATAATTCTTGTATTAAACAATTTAACTCATCTCTAGTTGATAAGCCTTTATATGCATTTCTAGCGTGCTGCAAGGGATTACAACATAGATCATTCCATTTAAAAGGTATCATTCTTCCCGCTTTTCTATTAAGGTTCTTCAGATATATTTATAGCACAATTAATCCAATCTCATCATCCTTACCGCACGTAATCTTAAATTATTCTACAATTTCCAGAAGTAGTTCTGTCGTTGTTTTCCAAGCGATTATCCTTGAAGAAAGTGTCAATCATTCGACTAAGCGTATATTTTCTATGGAATTATATAGATGGATGCAGTAAAATAATTTATAAAGTGTGTTGTTCAAAATTCTACTTGCAAAATGGGACGAGAGTAATTGTCACGTTAAAGGGCAATGCCTTTTGAAATTTTTGTAATTTTTGAAATTTGTAATTTTTTAAAATTTTTGCGAAAGGCTTTACTCTTTTGCATGCATATTGTTCTCGTTTATTAACAAACTTTCCAGTTACTCTTTAGGGAAAACTTTATAAGCGTAACGGTTAAAAACAACAGTTAATTCTAATCTAAGAAATTTCGTTCACCTTTTGTCGACTTCTGAAAGTAAAGCTACGCACAAGTGACATCCTTCTAGTGGAGTGTTAAGTCCCTGTAGGATAACAAACAAAGATCCAGCATTTGTTTGTAAACTAGGATTTCACCAGTGCCAACAAAATGCCAAAATACGGAGAGTCCTAAAACTACCTCGGTCACTCAGAGAATAGAATTAGCATACAAGCTTTCAACGTGTGTTCCTTTCGTTTTATGTCTTCCAAAAAAGACTGAAAGTACTGTCTTTAACTTCGTGCAACATAAGGAAGACGCTGTCGTCAGAAATCTTGTATTTTTTGTTCTTTTGGGGAACATTTGTAAATCCAATAAAGAGTTGAAAGTCAACTGCCGAATCAACTGTTACGTTTCATGTAAGTCAGGATTGCCATTTTGATTTAGTTACAACCAAAAGGAGTTCTTCTTACGAAACAGTATTACCGGTACAATGAGGATATATATACGTAAGAAATGGCATTCGGATTTACGAGTGTAAATGCATTCTAAAATTATTAGACAATTGAATACTGAAAAATCCCGTATTGTACGTTATTTGTTTAGAATTTTTTCCTCACAAAACGAATACGTTTTGTGAAGAAAATTTTTAAATATTATTTGAATTCAAATTTCAGCCTTAATTTAAAATTTTTCATTCTTTAAAATTTCACTGAAATTTTGTGAAATGCGAAAAGTGACAAACTTTCACTGATTTCACGCATTTTGTGAAATGCGAAAAGTGACAAAATTTCACTTGAAATTTTCTCACTTGAAAATATGTTTTGAACTTATTCTCGAAAATTTAAACTGAGTTACGTTGCTGCAGATCATTTTAATAGAAAAATTGTTGATTAGATATGTTATCCAGAATTAAACAATAACAATAATAATTACTTCTCCAAGAATCTGATAGTTGAAAACCGTCTATTATTTACTAAAAAGATCTGGTATATTTGTTTTTATTTTAACGCGTATGTTATTCATATTTATATAGTTTAGTGAATAGTATATATCGGAATTATACTAGACGATACTATTAATATAATTACAAATACTAAGTGAATATTGAAACTTAGTTTTAAGTTTACAAAAATTATTTGCAGTGAAATATTTCTTTACAGAAACAAATAAATCGAAATGCATAAAGCAAATAAATCACTTTTATTGTCATGGGTAATGAAACTGTGTCTGCTGGATTTAAATCACACGTCTGCTTGAGTGAAATTCAAAGTACGTAGAAGCACGAAAACCTGATTCAATAAACCAAAAAAGAATAAGATTTTCTTTGATGTTGCTTCTGTTGTATAAATTTAAATAAAGTAGAAGGTTTAACCTCCACACATTCTGGAGTATCACAATATCTTTGAAAGACACTGGAGGTTGTGATCACATAAAATATTTTTTTCTTTAATAAATTTCAAAACTTCTACCGTGTTTTTTTCTAAAGAAGTGGGACACCGACATGCATTAGTCGTTCAGTAAATCAGAGAATAAATTAAGAAAGAATAATATCATATTCATCATTCACTATATATACTTCAGCACGTACCTAAAATTCATCTTTGGGAGTTGCATATAATCAAATGTTCTGTGCGAAGAAATACAACAAAATTGTAACACAAAACGTGTGTAAGCGTACGTGGTAGTAACACTGAAAAAGTTGGATAATGTATGACCCTGATAAAAGAAGGGAAGTTCCATATATAATCTGAAATTATTCTGCAGTGTGAATCATCGGCTCCCCTCCCCCTTAAGAAAAAAACAGCTACCTACACTAGATGCAATCTTTCTCTCCCTTGAAAAAGAAAAAAACACTTTCTGCATAGTTTCGTGGGGAACGAATTGTAAATTGAATACATATGCAGCACAATACAAAAAGTGTGAAAGATGGCGAATATATTTTCACACTGGATTCATATTTAAAAAAAAATTAAGCACTATTTTTCTACAGACTGCAGGCGTCTTCCATTGCGAGAGGGTTTGGGTCTACTACTCCCATGACGACCCACTCAATATTGGGAGTGGACAATCACAAACATCCATGCGTATGCGGGCTTCGAACCAGCAGCCTCTTGGTTGAAAAGCGGATACGCTAACCACTCGGCCAGCCAGGCCTTATCCCAAGTAGGTAAAACTTTGTTTTGCTTACTTGGTATAAGGATTAAAACCAAGTATAAAATTTCTTGGTTTTAATCCTTATACCAATATCTTTAATGTATAATACACCCAAGGTGAAAAAAATAATTTCTACATCTTTCTCTCATAGAGATTTTTATTAAGAAGGTGAAGCACCTTCTGACTGCTTGTATATGAGTTATATATGATTTCTGCATTACTTCAGCCTGGATATCTCTCCTGGGTCTGGCTCCCACTGAAAAGACCTCAATAAAGGTCGAAACCGGTCTGGGTAGTGGCCCCTCCCATTATGCATTGAATTATACACGCCCGCTACAGCCCATGAAGTTTTAACTGAGGCTTGCCTGTTGCTGCCACCCGGGGCTTGAGCATGGGGGTAATGAATGGCAATGCCGTAGCTTGTGGAGGTAACTGAAGCATGGCTGTTGCTGTTACCCCTTAAATGCGCAAATGAGTGGCTCTGCTCGGTGGTGGGGTAACCTGCCACGGTGTAGAGCCTACCGGTTCTCCGAGATTTTGACTTTTGGTCCTGCGGACCGCTCATTCGTGGGATCTTACATCGCACCTTAACATTACCGAAAAGGGGTGTGCTTTGCATTATGGGATACATACTAAGCAACTGATATGAAGTCATTATTCTCTATATACAAGTAGCGTAGACTTGAATATATTTCACGCACAAAACTTTGTTTTGCTTACTTGGGATAAGGATTAAAACCAAGTATGAAATTCTTGGTATCTTTAACGTACAATACACCCAAGGTAAAAAAAAAAAACCTTTCTATATATATGAATGCAGTATTTAGTATGAATTCAGTATGCATCCAATACAGGATCCGGATCAGCACCCAGCAGAATGCGTTTCCTCTAGAACATTGTGATAAATGAATCTGTTGCTTTAGCCAAAAACGGAGCAACAAACAAATGAATCCAAACTTCTAGATAACCTTTAATTTTATATTTATTACAATTATTTTATGTGCTGAGTCCTCATATCATAATCTAAAAAACTATGGTTTGGTAATTAATATAAGTAAGCCAGTCTCATAAGAGTCGGAGAAGTTTTTATTTGCGAAAACTCCAGTTGGTTATCCAGAAAAACAGGCAAACCAATATAAGCAATTAACATACATAGTATATCCGCTTGACCTCAGCCCTCGTTGCTGATGCAGTAGTTACAACCAACACCATCCAACTATAATTTGTTTGAAAAGACCTGGCTTCTAAACCTACCCAATGAACTTTTATAAAGCTTTCAAATGAAAGTGGGTTAGTCAGTCACATACAATAGTAGAAGGCAGTGTACTTCAAGAGATTCGTATTTTTGCTCCTAGAAAAACAGAAGAACAACTGCAGAACACAAATGATGTTTATAGACACTCTGCTGATAATCCTAGTTATATTAACATAATTAAAACAATCAACATCTAATCCTAAATAGGAACTTTAACATTTACATGAACTTTTAACAATTCCATAATATTATGCGGTCTGTAAAATAGGTTGCTAAAACGTCCGTAAAACATTTATACACCTTTGAACATGTATTCGTATATGTTCAAAACAAATCAGTATACGCCGGATGATTTTTCTTATCCTATATGCGCTCATCACCCTGCAGAAAATGGCCTGAAGTGAAAAAAGTCTTTACTCGCCGTGCATCTAGATAATAACATACTAATACTAAAGTATTTTCATCCTTTTCTTGATGGAGTCGATAAAAATTAATAAATTAATGAATGAACATCATCGTAAATTTACTTTCATGGAAATTGCATGGGGAGCCTCCTTAGCACAGTCGGAATAAATGATGACCTTTCATTGGAAAAACCTAGGTTTTGAATCTGTTGTTGGATACAAATAACTGTTATCAGTGTTTCGCAACTGAAGATGAGTTTCTCTGGTCGCATACGCATCAGGCGAATTTCTCCTCCAAGCAACTCCATTTTTTTCATCCCGAAAAAATGTAAATCGACTGGAAGATTAATTTATAACATAGCAAACAACGAAGATAGCATTTACTTCCATATTAAGAAGTATCAGGTTTCTAAGGAGCTCAATGACTTGGTCGTTACTGGCCATTAAGCCTAACGCGAAGAAAAAGATGGGACAGACAAAGTAATGACTGAATTTCTGTATTTGAGTTCTTGGGGTCATTAACCTATACTGATTCAGCTTTCTAATACACTTGATCAAAACTGTGTGGTTATTTGATCTTCAGATTGCGAGATGCTTTCCTGTTTTTAGTTATTCCCTCATTTAAAATGATTAATAAAAATTTAAATCCGTATTATGAAGGAAGCTTGTTATCTACGTCTTTTGTGGTACAAATGTCCATAACAAGCAGTTGACTTCCAGTTTGTAGGAAACAAGAATATGCTGACTAATGGATAAACTACGTTCTGCGGAGCACATGCTCTCTCTTTGATCATTTTATACTGAAGATACAGATTAACGAAGGTTAACATGGTAGTCTATATCTCCAAATATAAGCACTCATCCCAATTGCTTCAAAAACTATGATTTCCCAGATAGATGCATTCCTAGCTAGAATATAAATATTATCATAATTATTATTATACATCATGCTTTTATGCATAATACTAAATATGCTCATAATACTCAATATCAGCACATCAATAAAGTTATATCGTTGATTAAAATACGAAAGACTAATTGCAATGACTTCCTATATTTAACTTAGTTTCAATGTCCTCCTATAGGCAAAGAAGCTAACAGTCCATTATCTGATACGATATCATTAAAGAATATTGATGAAACTGGTTTATCTAACAACTTGAGATACTGTACTTATTGATTATGTTTCGTAAAGTACAATGCTAATATATCGAAGTCCTCCATCTATATCTTTTGGAGAGATTATTATATTTGGCACTAAACAAAATTGCGAAAATCCAATCATTCACTCTTCGTATCTTCTTACCTTAGCGTCAACTGTTTACTCTTTTTATCACTGCAGTAAACGAAGCCATACTCTAGCGTAAGAGCCGTACGCTACACACTAAATCAGGGAGAAATATCACAATGACTTTTGACACTTCAGCTGTTAGATAGTCTAGTAATCAATAAGGATAAACATTCATCCACTTGAAGGTTTACGTAGGCCTGTCGATCTAGAAGCATATGCTTCCTGTGCTTTGAAGTTATCTACTTTGTCCTGTTATCATACAGGAAGTAAGCCTTATTTAACTTTTAAAAAAATGAATATATTTCAAAACTGTTTAAACTATAGTCATCATTATTTCATCTTTTCATGACAATGAATTGTTTTTAAAGTTTAGATATCAAACTTACACTTCATATCTAAACTTTTTAAAAATATTCGTAAAGATATTCAGTTAGAAGCAAAACGTAGCATTTATTTTTTTTTCAGAATGCCCACGTTAATTATATATCATATATCATCACTTGCGTATTGGATATTTTAGTATGTTCTTAGATAGTAGGACATAATGTGCTTCTAGAAATTTCCATTAGGATAGAAATATCTGGGTCGAATCCAGTTTCGAAGAATCTTTAAAAATGCTTTTTAATTGAAGATGAGTTAGTCGTTCTCATAAGAAGTGATTGATATCCTCCTCCTCTCCCGAAACCCGGTCTTTTTCATTCTCAAAAAAAACAAGAATTATCATCATTAGTGAATCATCAGTCATCATCATTATACTATCGGAAAGTCTTCAGTGATCAATTCGCGTCCTGGTTGACCGAATGGTTAGCATATGAGCTCTCCACCCAACAGGCTACGGGATTCGAATTCTCACCGTGGCCTTGGGCGTTTGTGATTTTTTAGATGGGTGATGAATTTCATCGTCCATTGTAAGCCTACTGCCCCCTTACGGGATGTCTGAAGTGGCTTGAAAAATTCCGTGTTCACTTTCTAAGAGGCAGGATTTCGGGACCATGTTAAAATAAATAAAAATGCAAAAATAGAAAATAATAAATAAAAATTAAAACATAAAAGAATATATATCTAGTAAGAAAAATATTTAATAACAGCAAATACATTTAAAGAGTATACTACCAACTTTGCTGACTACAAACGAAATACGCAACAAATATTTGGGGAGAGTAAAAACATTTGGATTAAAAGAAACTTGTTCCAAGTTAGAGTCAGTAGCAATATGTTATTAAAAATATTTGTTGTTCGATTACTTTATAGTCACAATCTATATTTAATGTTTCTAGATAATTTCTTTCGTATTTGATTCCATGTTATCTTTACCTGTAAAAAGGAATTTGCAATCTACTAGCATAAACATTAATACACAGTAGATCTCTGACTTTCTTTATTAATATTCGCAAACTAAACTTTTGTAGCATAAGGTTCAGCGAATTCTGACTACAACAAGAGCGATATTAATAGAAAAAAATCACGATGTTATCAGCCTCAAACTTAGTACCATTTAACCTCGGGCAAAAGAGAAGATGAATTATTCATGACGTAAATCGATGTAAAAATTTTATCATTTATATTTTGATAAAATAGCTGTGAGACATTTACAGGATAAATTACTATTATAATACTCCT
The DNA here is from genome assembly GCF_054136105.1 of Typopeltis vanoorti. Classification (NCBI taxonomy): domain Eukaryota; kingdom Metazoa; phylum Arthropoda; class Arachnida; order Uropygi; family Thelyphonidae; genus Typopeltis; species Typopeltis vanoorti. The sequence goes on along the minus strand of NC_143573.1, from coordinate 60,514,849 downwards.
AATAAAGAAAATAATTCAAAGTACTCTCATTTCTTTACTATACATTGCATTTAATGTGTACAGATAGCATATCAATTTAAAATATGATTATTTTTTAAATGATTTATTATCAAAATTATCTTATTCCTTTCATGAATGTGTTGTCCCTTCGTAGACATTGATTCATCACACTGCAAAATTTTCAAGAAATTAGTATCTTAAATGTAATTAATATCTAGTTCTTTCATTAGTATATCGTGAAGACTAGAGTTGAATAGAAAGCAGTTATTGTTTTATATGTTAATGAACATATGCATAAGCGAACCAATACTAATTCGCTTATTTTTATTCGTGGGATGATCGTGACGTAATGTATAAGTTCTGAATTAATGGAAAGAGTACCAATAGAATCGATCTGCTGTAATATCATAGAATGTGAGGATAAGAAGGCATCTAAAAAAAGTGTAGCCCTTCAAATTGTTCTTTATCTGGAAGAAAATAAAACAAATCTCTAAATTTACAACCAATAACTTACAATACAAACATACGAAACTGTTCATCTACGTTATTGATGCTGCAAAAATAGTTTCGAGTTAGTATAGACGAAGATCTTTCCTTCTCAAGAAAGTTCTAAGGTTAATATGTTTCATGAAACAGACAAAATGAAGTCGTTAGGTGAAATCAACAGCTCGGCGCGACAACTGCAAACGAACTTGTCACATCCCCAAACTACTCCTCACATAGCATTGTACAAATAAATACAACACGCTAAAGAAAAAATTTCGGCAAATTTTTCTTTCATGTTTCGTCGGCTACCGTTATTGAACACTATATTGCATTTATCGACCGGTTACGAGAAGCAAGTTTGTAAAGCAAAGAAATATTTTGCACAATAAGGAAAATATATTTTAGTTGTTTGGTTTTTTTTTGTTCCTTTGAACTGTGATGGAAGTTAATAAAATATAGATCGTTACAAAAATCAGAAAGAAGTATTAATGAATATTGCAAAGTCTGTTAATTATTTTCTTGTTGAAAATGTTAAGTTGATATCAAATTAAGCCCATTAAATAAAAGTAACTTATGCTCATTAAATAATCCTGGTTAATTTTTTATATAGTATTTAATAATTAGCATACTGAAATCGATGACGATCTGCAGTCCAAAATTCCATGTTTGCGTATGCCCAAACAATGACCTGTTAAGATAAAAATCAAATTTTTATAATTCCTATGTATGTTGGATATTCATCATCCTGGATATCGCCAGTTCTTTTCGTATATTAATTATTGAACTCTGTAGAACATCTACTTCTTTTTTTTATTTTTGCAAATTTGTTCAATTCTTCATGTTTGTGCAATTCTCAATGAGCCTGTGTAGTTCAGTGGATGTGGCGTTTGCACACCACCGCACTTGGCCGCACGAAGGAAGACTTCGTTTCGAGTCTAGTCGGCGACTAGAGGAAAATTTTCTAAACCTTTTTTCGACCGGTTCCCGAGTTAGTCGATCTCTGGCACGGGTAAGCAGGTTTTACCTCCCGGAAACTCGGGTTTTTCGTCCTTTAAACTCAAGAAAATCGACCGTAGAACCCACATTATTTCAGACATTAAATATATTGTGTTAGGCTTAGGGACCACGAGATGGCGGCACATTTGAGCCTTCTCTCTTCACTACGTACCGCTTAATTAGTGATAGCCTTGGGCCATCTGTCTCTGATTGGGTACCAGTGGAAATTGAACTGCCCACTCAGTCTCCAAAAGTTAGATAGGGCTAAATGGCCTCGCCTGCTCCCCGTATACGGGAATAAAAAGGCGTTAGCTGATTTTTTTTTTTATTTCTTCATGTTTTCATAAAATCTCTATCATTGTAGTCAATTTTCTTATTTGGTTACTGCATTCTCTCAACAGTATTTTGTTCCGAAGCAAATATTTAAAGAATAATGCAGATTAATAGTCAAAAAGATAAGAAACTCTTCATGGAAGAAGCGACAAATAAAATTGAAAAAATAAAAATCGTTCATTTATTACTGAGATACGATTAGTAATGAGTTTAGGAGGAAGACTATGCTAGCCAATGATTCAATGTGCAAGTTATGTAGATAAAATACGTGTGTGGATTTGGATGTCTGGAGTGAGGTTTCTGACAGAAAAGACTTGTATAAAAGGGACGGCCTGCACTTAATCAGTTTAGTTTCAAATGCGTAGAGAAATTACTTATTTGGATGAGATCTAATACAGATAGGTCACGAAAACTAGATTATCTTCGAAAGAATGCAGAGGATATCTATGGAACTTCAGCTAGGATGTGCAGACGTAACAGTGATAAGAATGTCGATTTTCACGCGTATTATCCTGCTGAAGAGATGGACTACGCTTTGGATTCAAGCATTTTGAGAGAGTCTGAAGTGTGGAAAGAAAAAGGAACCTAACTGGGCCAAGCAGACTAGAATTTAAATATAAGTAAAAGCAAGGGAATAACTTGTTATGTCTATACAAAAATGCCAGAAGCATCAGAAACGAAGTACTTGAGTTTTCGTCCTTGGTGAATACGCTGTGGCCTGGAGTTAGTATTAGTGAAAACTGGCTCTCTTAGAGTTAAATCTCGTAACTGGAATCGAGTGCAAAGGATATAGTATTTTTAGGAAAGACAGAAAAGATATTAGAGAAGGGGGGATACTACTAATATTCGATTATTTGAGTCCAGTTATGATCGTAACTGATGAACGTAATAATGTTAATGATGTAATCAGTGAATCTAGTTGCTGTGAATGGAGACTAACAGGATAAGATATGTGGTAAGATGTTCCTACAGACCTGGCAGTGCGGCTGCTGGGCACGATGAAATGCATTGCCAATTTACCCTAGTTGCTACTAAATGAGTAATCATTATGAGTAACTTAAATATCCGAATATCGACTGGGCAAAAGAGAAAACTTATGATAAGAACGAAGGAGAATTTATTGAGCTTTTGCGAGACAATTTTCTCAATCAACATATGAAAGAAGCAACTTAAGGTCGCAGAGTGTTAGATTGTTAGATTCCCGTAGGTGACGTGAGGAGCTGAAGGATCTTCCTCAGCCATAGTCAAGTTAGCCGGTCTTGGGCATGTACAGTAGGGTTTTTTCACCAGTTTATCCTGGAGTATATCATCCCGCAAAGCAGGCAAACCGGCCCCGTGAACACACGCTTCGACAGACTTTTCTTAAGCATTTCATTTCAAATGCCAGCAGTTTTTTCTCCTCTCTTTTTTTAACTGTCCACGCTTCTGCTCCATAAGATGACTGTTGGTATAATTATTGCTTCATATAATTTGATTTTGGCTTGCTTAGATATCTTGTGTTTTCCAGATTTTCTGTAATTTTCCCATGGTGGTCCATCCTATCGCTATTCTGTGTTTGATTGTTTTGAGTTCATCTATTGTTTCTGTTAGTTTTGATCCAAGGTATATGAAGTTGTCTACTTGTTCTAATTGTTCTCCGTTTAGGGTGGCTGAGATGGTAGTTCTGTTCCTCCCTATTTTCATCACTTTTGTCTTTTGTATATTTATTGTAATGCCATATGTTTTACAGGTTTCGTTTGGCTCTTGCAAGAAGGACGAGATCATCTGCATATTTGATATTATTTATGTTTAAACCGTTGACATTGATTCCAGGCTCATTGTCTATTGCCTTCTCTACAACTTCTTCTAGATATATGTTGAATAGGCATGGGGATAATGGGCATCCTTGCATTACTCCTTTTTGGATCTCTATGGGTTCTGTTGTGAGTGTGTCCTTTTTAATTATTGCATTTGTCTTAGAGTAATATTTTATCAGAAACTGTATTATATATTTGTCTATTGCTTTTTCTAGTAGAATTTTAAGCAGCATTTCTCTGTTGATGTTATCGAAAGCTTGTTTAAAGTCCACAAAACAACAATATAGTTCTTTATGGTCTTCCCAACTGAGCTCTGCTAGTTGGTGCAATTTGAAAATTTGGTCTATTGTTGAATAGTTTCCTCGGAAATCAGTTTGTTCTATGCCTATCATTTCTTCGTAGGTGTTTTTTAATCTATTTTGTATAATTCTTATGAATATTTTATAGGTGTGAGGGAGTTAATTGATTGGTCTGTAATTTCTACAGTCTCTTTTGTCTCCTTTCTTGTATATTGCGATGATCTTTCCAGTTCTCCAGTCATCTAGGATCTCCTGTTTGTAGTATTTTATTGAATAGGGTTGTTAAATATTCTATTGATATGCTGCCTCCATATGACCACAGTTCAGTAGGGATAGTATCAATGCCTGGTGCTTTATTGTTTTTCATCTGTTTTATGGCGTATCTAACTTCTTCTTGTACAATTTTTGGGTGATCATTATTTTCTTCTATTGTTGGCATTGTAGTTTTGTTTCCTTGGTGGAAGATAGTCTTAAAATGGTTTGACCAGATTTTTCTTATATATTCAATATCCCCGGTTTCAGTCATCTTATTGTTTATCATTGTTACTGCTTTTGCTGAGAATTCCTTTGTAATTTCTCTTACAGTATCATGGAAGACTTTTAGGTTGTTTTGTTGGTATGCTTCTTGGCATTTCTTAGCTTTTTCTTCTAACCATTTTTCTTTGGCTTTTTTGCAGAGGTTATCAACTTTATTTTTAGTGCTCTGTATTTTCTCTATTCTCTTCATTGTTTTGTTGGTTTACAAGTATCTTGGCCTCTCTTTTCACTTCTATGGTAGCTATGATTTCTTGGGTTATCCACTGTTTGTTTATTTTGGGTTTAGAACCTAGAGTGTCTTTTGCAATTGATAACACTGTTTCCTAAGTTTCCTTTTTCCCAATATTTTCCGCTGTTCTGTAAGATGGAGGGTTTCAATTTCAAGCACATCTGTTCTAAAAATCGACTTCTGCTTGAGCTATCTTTTAGTTTTGATAGGTTGATGTTTTCTTCTTTTCTGATATTGTTTTTCCTGTTGAATTTTATCTTCACTTTGGCAGTTAATATTTCGTGGTCAGTGTCAAAATCAAAACTTCTTAATGTTCGTACATTATTTACTGATCTTTTCCATTGTTTTTTTATGATGATATAGTCTATGCAGTTCTTTATATTACCATCTGAGGGATGCCCATGTATATTTTATTAGGGCGTTGATAGAACAATGTGTTTGCAATCATTAGATCGTTTGCTTTACAGAAGTGGAGTAATTGTTCTCCTCTGTCGTTAAGCTCTCCGTATCCAAATTTCCCCATCACATCTTTTTTGTCTGCTGTGAACTGTCCTATTTTAGCATTAAAATCTCCCATCACTATCATGAGTTCTCTATTTTTGGGATTATCTATTTCCTGTTGTAGTTCTTCATAGAAATTTTCTATTTCTTCTTCTGAATGGTTACTGTCTGGCGCATATATTTGGATTATTTTAATTGTTTGACCTTTTTCTTTCTTGAAGTTTAGCTGTTATTATTCTAGGAGACACTGGGTTTATTTCAATTACTGAGTGTGTAAGTTTCTTTTCAATTAGTAATGTAACTCCTTCTCTGTGTATGTTATCTTTTCTTCCTGAGAAGTACAGTCTTCCTTCTGGTAAATCCATGAATCCATCTCCGCACCAATGTGTCTCTGATAAACCTAAAATACTCCATTTCGGTCTTTTTAAATTTTCTTGGACTAATTGCAATTTCCCAGGTCGGTATAGCGATCTTATGTTGAGGGTGGCTACATGTTTCACATCTTTGGCTGACCACATTGCTGATTTCTCACCTACTCTATGAGGTCTTTGAGTAGGCGGCGCGTCGGTTGTCCCGTAAACAGTAGCATTATCTCGGTTTGTAGACTTTCTCCTGCTCATGAAAGTTACTGGCATAATAATGTAGCCAGCTTGCCATGCCTCTGCTACATGGGACAAATGTAATGGAATGAAATAGATGTGCAGTCTAATGAGGCAAGATGTTCGTAAGAAGAAGATGATGTTTAAGAAATATTGTGAGAATAAAAGTGAGAGACATTATGAAATATATAAATCTCAGGCCAAAAAAGTAAAGCTAAGTTGGAGTTTGAATAGAAATTACCTATGCAGGCCAAAATCAACCCAAAAGAATTTTATTATTATGCTGCAAGCAAAAGAAAGAATGAATACGGAAGAATAATTCTAAGTATACCAAAAGCTGATATCCTAATGTATGCTAAAGGAATGTTCAGTCGATCTGGCTAGACTCTTGACGTGTTTGTGTAATTTTAATCTTAACTCAGGAAATATCTCACAGAAATGGAAAAAATGCATGAAAATCCCATTGCCCAAAGGTGGTGTAAAGACTGATACGTCTGACTATCGATGTAAACTGGAAATATTGGAATGGAATATAAACTGTTGGGTTGGATAAATGGATGGCTGATGGACAGAAATCAGAAAATTGTATATGGTGGGGTGAATACATTGAAGGTGATCAGAGTTCTCCGGGGATCAGTACTTAAACCATTGTTGCTTAATTTATATTCATGATTTTGGGAAGGGCGTGATATGAGCTCTTCAATTGTTTGCTGATGATTCGGAGATATGAAGAACAGTCAAAATTGCTACTGATATACAGAATCTGCAAGGTGATTTGAATAGGCTAGAAGTGTTGACAAATGGTATAACTATCCTATGCATTTTGACGTGATGAGATATTCAACTGCGTATTATATTGGGGAGATTATTCTTGGAGTAACTGATGATGCTAGAGATCTTAGAGTTATGATGGAGAGAAGGTTTAAGTTCACGGGTCACATAAACAAAAATTGTAAATACAACTCAGATTATAATCGAGATGTTGAAGCGAACATACTTTGAAAATATATACATTACAATTACTATTACAATATATACATGTACACATATATGCGTACAAATACTTGTTATATGCATAATTCTATATAAAAACACAAAATTTTGCATGCATTGTAATGACTTATATACAATGGCTATAATTATATACAATTGACTTATATACAATTGGCTACTATTAATGCTTGTTTCAAGAGCTTTAGGGAGACAGGTGCCTTTTCTCCTGACAGAACAGGAAAATGTGGGGGACGAAAAAGGAAAACTACAAGACTCAAGATCGTTTACTAATTAGGAAAAGCAAAATGAACACAATATTTTCAGATGTAGACTTAAATAGACTTGGCAGATCAAATGCTGTACACATGGCTGCAGCTGGCCAGATGTGAGCCATTTTTTGTCCAAGGAGAGCGAGTTCCCTATGTTGGCAAAACAGCGGCTGAGAAGACTCCTCACCTTTAACAAGCTCCTGAAACACCTAGCTAAAAATGTTCTGGGGGTTGTTTCACACATGATAGTTCAGGAGCACTTGTGCCTGTTGACGGTATAATGAAAAGTGACCAATACAAAAAAATATTGGAGAAAAGAGTGGTCCTACAGATTCAGAAAGACAAAGAACTCATCTTCCAACAGAATCTGTCTCCATGCCACACTTCAAAAAAAGTGAAAGAGTTCCTCAAAAGTCACAACATTCAATTGCTTCAGTGGTCAGGCAACTCTTCTGACATTAATATCCAATAGAAAATTTGTGGACCATACAGAAAACGAGACTTCGAAACTTTAATTTTGACAGAAAGGATAATGCAACCCATTGTAAAAGTATGGTTTCGAGATGCAGAAATAACAAAAATATGTTCTTCATTGGAAGAGTCCATGCCTAAGCGAATTAATAAACTTATTAGGAACAGAGAAGCACATGTAAATTATTAGGTGAAGTTGGAGTTTAATTTTTTTCCTTATTTTCTTGCAAAATTATTTTTTTAAAATGTGAGTTTTACGGATTAATTTGCTCGCTACTGTACAATTCTGAATTCATTCATTTTTTAATAAATATACATTTTGCAGCGAGATTATTATTACCATTCAGGTTATTTACATGTATATAGTTAATACACTGCATTCTGTTTGAAATATAGATGTTCAGTAAATGAAAAAATAGCAATATTAATAACAACTATGATCATGGTGATTATAATGATTAATTGATTAACCAGTGACGATGGAGATACACTATGTGTGTGTGTGTGTGTGTGTGTGTGTGTGTGTGTGTGTGTGTGTGTGTGTGTGTGTGTGTGGGTTTTCAATTTTAATGTATTTTATGGAATGTGATCATGGAAGAAATAAGACGAATAATTTCTTCTGTAAGTATCAATATTTAGTTCTATGTTCGGGTTACACAAGAAAATAGATGAAGGCATTCAATGGACATATAATATGACCTTTAATATCAGACATCAGAAAGTATTTGCTTATTTAAATATATATTGCGTGCTGTGGTATGTTTTGAAAATGATGTTCGTTGCTTTGATGCAAAAAAATAATGAGGTTTTGGAAATTTCTTATCAAGAGTATACGATTTGCATAGCAACGCGTTCTTTGGTAATGTAGGATTATCTGGCAGTTGTGTGAAAAGCTTGTGTAAATACAAAAGCTGCATTTTAAATTAGTGATTTCTAAAACATGACACTACTTTGCTGATTTTTCCATAAAAAAAGAAAGCATTCAGATAACTGACTGGTCTTTGGTGATTTGTATAAATATGCAGAGTGAAGTAAAAATCTTTGTCGACTTAGTTAGATGATAGTATTACATTCTTGTGTTTTTACTCCCTGAAGAAAAACTAGGCATCACATGAAAGCTGATGTAGAGAAATCTGTTTGAAAAAATGTTTTCGGTTTGTGTGTGTGTGTGTGTGTGTGTGTGTGTGTGTGTGTGTGTGTGTGTGTGTGTGTGTGTGTGTGTGTGTGTGTGTGTGTGTGTGTGTGTGTGTGTGTGTGTGTGTGTGTGTGTGTGTGTGTGTGTGTGTGTGTGTGTGTGTGTGTGTGTGTACACACCTTTTTTCTCCCCATGTTACTATCACAATGCTCGGAATTAATTTATGTAGTGCATCGCTGGCCCTCATTGTATTATAAATAATTAAAACTTTTTCACAAATTTTTTACAACATATTTTTTACTCACATGATTATTTTGCCATAATTTCGGAAATTTCGCGTACTTCTCTAAACATTTAAATGAGACATCTAGGTGGCTTCTCAGAGAGAGAAGATCAGATGCCTAAAACTGTTCTTTTAAAATTGTCACAATTATCTAACACAGATATTAAGTAATAAGAAAATCCACGCGTATTTTTCTGTTGTCCTAATGACAGGCATCTGCTTTGATAAACTTCGAAGAAAGCAGGGGAAAAGATACAAAAAAAAATCTAACATTTTTGGAAACAAAATTAAAGTTTTAATTGAGTGACATACTTGTTATCACAAAAGAATTAATAAGTAACAGGAAGACAAAAAAAAAACTAGAAACCGCTAAGGATAACCTCAAAATAAGCATGAATAATATTTCTAGTCTTTCAACTTTTTTGTTTTGATAACCATTATTATGTTTTCTCGGAGCAAGAGAAATTAATTATTTCATAGGTGATGACATATATATATATATATATATGGTTGGTTGTATTTACTGATAGCGCATTTACTAGAACTCCAAGATATTTCTCCTTCGCTATAAATTACTGGATTAGAAACACTTTTGGTTGAAAGTTACGAAGGTGATCTGAAATGTTCTTGGCCTCGACCATAGATGGAAACACTATCGGAAAGATTTTTTTTCGAAGTTGGTACATCTGTAATAAGCATACATGTGAAATTGGGAGTTATTCTATCAAGTAGGTTTTTTAAACAGCTGTCTGAAGCAAAGTGTTGTCTTGAAATGGATAAATTTGAGTATCGTGCGGTTATAAAATGCTTTGTGAAAGAAGGTTTAACGCCAAAGAAAATTCATTCGAAGTTCATAAACGTTCATGGGCACTCTTGTCCTTCGTTTTCGACAATTAAGAAATGAGCTGCCAAGTTTAAACGTGGCCATACCAGCCTTGAAGATGATCCACATGAAGGAACTCCAAAAAGTGTAACAACACCAGAAATCATTGATCAAGTGCAGGATATGGTATTGGATGACCTGCGAGTCAAACTAAGTAAAATTGCTGAGACTATAGGCATTTCAAAAGAATGTGTAGGATATATTTTGCATCAAGAAACTGCAAATGAAAAAGCTTTGCGCAAGATGGGTGCCGCGCTTGCTCACAGCAGATCAAAAAGGCATTCGCATGATAATCTCTGAACAGTGCTTGGAGTGTTTTAACAAGAATAAAACTGATTTTTGCGTCTAATTATTATTATGGATTAGACTTTGATTCACCATTACACACCAGAATCAAAACAGCAGTGAAAACAGTGGACAGAAGCCGGTTGCTCAGCGCCAAAGAAGATAAAGTCGATTCCATCAGTAGGAAAGGTCATGGCATCGGTGTTTTGGAATGCTAAAGGCATTTTGTTTATTAATTATCTTGAAAAGGGTAAAACAATAACTGGGGAATATTATTCCGATCATTTAACCAGACTAGACGAAAAAATTCGTGAGAAAAGGTCCGGTTTGCAGAAAAAAAATCATCTTTCATCAGGACAATGAACCTGCCCACAAAGGTGTTTTGACAATGGGAAAAGTAAGAGGTATGCACTATGAATTGTTGGAATATCCACCTTATTCCCCAGATTTGGCTCCCTCTGACTTCTCTCTCTTCCTAAAACTAAAACTCTTCGTCGCTGGTCAGCGTTTTTCTTCCAATCAAGAGGTGACTGCAGCTATAGAGGGGTATTTTGCAGATCTTACTGAGAACCACTACAGAGACGGAATAATGGCGCTGGAACTTCGCTGGAATAAATGTAATAGTCTTAAGGGAGATTATGTTGAAAAATAAAAATAATTTTGAAATTATAAATTCGCTTTTTCATTGTTAGGCCGATAACTTTCAGACCACCCTTGTACATGCAGTCACGAGCGCTTTATTAGGTACATCCCAACGTTCATGGAATTGAGTGTTCATCCAAGAAAATATTACGTGTCCATTCCAAATTGTATAATGCAAAATACTAGACAAGTGCTCGTGTGGGGGGGGGAGTTTCTGCGCTTGTGCCTCTATAATAGATCGCGATATTCATTCAACGTCTGAATTCCGCATCCTACTTAAAGATAATTTGTTTTTAATCAAGGGCCCGTTTACGCTAAAGGTTTATGCAGCTGTAGAAGGTATTTTGCAGATCTTGCTGAGAACAACTACAAGGACGGGGTAATGAAGCTGGAGCATCGATGGAATAAATGTATTAGTCTTAAGGGAGATTAAGACTAATACATTTAATACTTATACTAATACTTAAGGGAGATTATGTTGCAAAATAAAAATTATCATCATCATCATCATACGTATGAAGGATTTAGGCCTATCATGGCCTGTTCCGGCCTTAGAAGTCATCGTTGAATCGTTTAAGAGGACGTCCTGGTTTTCTTTTTCCTAATGGCTTCTACTTTAAGGCTTGTTTTGGTAATCTTTCTGTTTTCATTCTTTGAACGTGTTCCATCCATTTATGTTTATATTTTTTAATTTTTTCTATTACTGGTTCTTGGCTTAATTCTTTCATAATATCTTCATTTCTTTTGTGATCAAATAGGGTATACTTTGCAGTTTTTCTCATAAACTTCATTTCTGCTGTTGTTAATCTTTGTTTGTCTTTTTGTTTTATTGTCCAGATTTCGCTTCCATACATTAAGACTGGTAGGGCTAATGTATTGTATACTTTTAGTCTGGTTTGTTTTTGAACTAGGTTTGGTTTAAATATAGAGTTAATTACTCCTGTTATTTTTAAATATTTTGCAATTTTTACGTTTATATATTTTTCATTTTCATATGTGATCATACATCCTAGGTAGTTAAATGAATTCACCTGTTCTAAGATCTTGTTATCTATTACTATTTTAGTTCTTGCTGGATCTTGTCCTTTAAAGGCCATAGTTTTTGATTTTTCCGTTGATATTATCATACCATAATCTTTGGATATCTCATTTAGATTTAAAATAGCTTTCTGTAAGTTATCTTCAGAATTTGTAATTATTATTTGATCGTCGGCAAAGAGAAGAGTGTTTAAGTTCAATAGGAGGAAGTTTAATTCCTTGATGTAAATTTTTACTCCATTTTATTATTATTTCATTTAAGTAGATATTAAAAAGAGTTGCTGAGAAAGGACATCCCTGTCGGACCCCTTGGTTTATCTCTCTCGTATATGATAGCTCGTGATTTAATCTTATTTGTATTTGATTATTTTCATATATACTTGTGATAGCTTTTAGGATATTATTTGGTATTTGTCTTTCTTTTAATATGTTAAATAATGTTTCTTTTAACTTTGTCAAATGCTTTTTCAAAGTCAATAAATGCAATATGTGTTTCTAAATTATATTCTCTTCTTTTCTCTATTATTAATTTTAGGCAAAAAGGATGGGTCTATACATGATTGCCCTTTTCTAAATCCGTTCTCTACCTCTAGAGTAAAGTTTTCGGAATATTTCATTAGTTTGTTATTTAAGATTTTGCTATACATTTTTAACATGAATTTAGTATACTGATACCTCTATAGTTTTTAGGGTCATCTCTATTACCTTGTTTAAAGATAGGAATCACAATTGCTTTTTTCCATTCTACTGGGGGGATACCAGTTGAGTAAATTTTATTTAAAAATAATAAGATTCTTTCTTTGAATCTTATCCCTGAGTATTTATATAGTTCTGAACCTAGCTTATCTTCTCCAGGTGATTTTCCGTTTTTTGTTTCTTTCAGGCTGATTTCTAATTCTTCTTCAGTTATTTCCTTTTCATTTTCGTTAATTGTTTGCCAGTTGTCTTTTTAAAAATATTTGTCTGTCCACAGTTCTGTGTAGTAATTTAGAAATTCTTCTAATTTCGGTTCAGTGTTTAATTTTATGTTTTCTTTGGTATCTGCATTTAGATGAAAAATAAAAATAATTTTGAAATTATAAATTCGTTTTTTCATTGTTAGGCCGATAACTTTTCAGACTACCCTCGTATATTAGCGCTTAACTAAAGGTCAGTTAAAAGTTCTCATTCGTAGATGGCAAGCTAACCTCCCTCTGGTTATGCTGGATTTTCGTCCAGCAAAACAGTCAAATCGGGGATAACACACACACACACACACACACACACATGTCATCTCCGTTTTCTGATTTGCCCGGTAGACAACTTGTTTTCAGATATTTTTGGTTATAATGGGTAATCTCCTGCATAAATTGCTGTAATTTCTTATTTTGTTTCTTCTGTACATTTTATCCACGTGTCTGTGTTCCAAATGATTCTCTTAATAATCAGTAATATTTCCTTCTTCTTATCCGCCAACAAATACAAATCCAGTTCCAAGAACCAAATAAACAGAAGTCCAATTCGAAGAACTAAATCAATAGCATTAAACAAGTATACATTTATTAATTCAACCTGTTTGGTTTTTTTTATTTAATAGTTAACTTGAACATAAGTATTAAATAGTCCCTATGTGTGTGTGAGAGAGAGAGACAAAAAATGTTTTAATATTTCATACATAAATGCAACTCGTCGATCATACATTTATATTAAATTCAGTGATATAGTTGCAAATTTTGGCATGGTAGATAATCCATTTAGATCATCCTGAAACACTTCACACAAAAAAATGTTTTTGTGAGGATATGATCAGATTAGGGAAATTTAAATCTCAAGATTTTCATAAAGACTCCCAACTGATCATAAACTCGATCACTCTATTGGTGTAATATAGTGACAGTTTGAAGGTAAATGTGAAGAGTAAAGCATTGATGCAGCGTATCGCTTAATTTTTAATGTGTGAGTAACATATCTTAAAATTAGTGGGAAAAGATTCAAGCTCAGGAATAAACTCTGGGTCATGAGGTAGTAAATGGGATTTTACGTTAGTTGGAGATATCCCGGGTATTATTGGAACAATTGACATGTTGCACACTGTAAGTTAATTTGTCAGTTACTATTAAATAGCAATGAATGATCATCATTGCACTTCTTCCAAAGTAATATAATGACAAGTTTCATCATAAGACACATCGATTCCCTAGGAAGTTATTATCCTGAATATTCTTTCAAGATTTGGCAAAAAATAATCTTCTGGCCTGCATTCGATAAATAAGGAATAATTGAAATAATATTTCTTATTATATTTATTGATAAACGAAAAGCTAGATCAGTGAAGGTAGAGAAGCCTTAAGGCTTTAAAGATAACAAACACTCCATATTTATGCGTAGCAAAAGAAATTCAGTAGGAAATCCAATGTCTATCGGATGATGAATGCAAAAATCTATAATTGTAATCAGATTATTTCCAGGTGATGGACAAGTATTGGCTGTTACTTGATGTTGTTCTTAATTTAGAAAAGACTGAACTTATCCTATCACTTTATTAGTGATAGGATAAGTTCTCAGAACAGATGCCAAATAAAAATGAATGCATTTTAAAAATAGATGAAAATTGACATTAAAGTATTTTGATTATAATTACTAATTTGATTGTCATTTGTCCTCAATGCTAGAAGTCTTCATGCAATCAATTCTTTTGTTTGAATCAATAAGGTAAACTTAAGACTCGTGCCATGGAAATATGGTGGACACTGTCAGACACACTGGAAGGTGAAAATGAAGTAATGAAACGTGAATATACGAACACTTTGATGTTCAATCTTCCTGTTGTTCTTTGCTTCTGTGTTACCACTGCGTATGCCGAAGGTTATGTCTGTAACACAGGGTTTCCAACCACTATCACAATTTTACTTCGCTTTTGCATCTGAAACAAAGGCTGAATATCATTGAATATTGCAGTGTATCAAGCAGAATGGAGGATTCAGTGGACTCAGTACTTGAATGATATCACCATATGAATTTCTCTAATTCAACTCGATGATCACATTGTCCAGTTGTACTGGTAGTGTTGAAATAATAAACAATAATTCAAAAATACGGTGCAATGATCGTTGCCTTGCCAACAGCATCCTTATAAGAATATTCTCCTTATAATTGGCCATAGTACTTCAGTTGTAATGCCATCATCACTGAAGTCCCTTTATGGTATCTTTTCTTTCTTCCTTGGACCGGATCCATGCTTCCACTAATGCCACAACGGTAGATAGGAAAAGGTTGAGTAAGATGGTTTTAGTTTGGTAACTGCAGCTCCTTTAAAGAAAGCAGTGAAGATTTTTATCTTCACTGTGTGTGTGACGTCAAAATGTATTTTGTCGTCACGCAATTTTTTATTTTTATGTTTATTATGAGCTTTTTTCATCATACGCTGTAGAAGTTACATAAATGCCATTGTCGTTACGGCTAAAGTGTCTGTTTTTTATCTCACTTTTCATAAGTTAATGAATGTGCATTACATATACTGTCATTAATTAAGTAATACATAATTAATTAATGCATAATAGGAAACACTCTTTACAATCTGAAAGGTTTGTAAAAGTAGGAGTCGTGCTCTTAAGATATTTTACTGGATTATATAGATGAAGAGCTATTTTGATCTTCTTTCTCTACGCTCTCTCTCTCTCTCTCTCTCTCTCTCTCTCTCTCTCTCTCTCTCTCTCTCTCTCTCTCTCTCTCTCTCTTTCTATTACTCTTTATTCTCTCTCTACTGAAGTGCAGGTACGCAATAAAATAAGCTTATCTTGAAGTGAAAATGTACACAAAACTACCCACTTGCGACTTAACAACCCTTCGTTTACAAAAACGAAATTCAGCAACTCGGAAAAATTTAATTGTGAAAAAGAGTGGAATGACAGGAATAACAAAATTATTTCAAAAAAAAAAAAAAACTTTTTTCGCATGCTTCCTTACTTTGAATTGCATACGCTACAGATGAACAAAAAAGAACACAAAGAGAGGAAGCATGATGTAGCAATTAAATGCGAATTAAACATCGAAGGAAACGTATTGATATGCTTGTTATTTTATGTTATTTTATGTTACATAATCTTATTAAATTTATTTTTAACGAGGAATCATCGTATCGATTTATAAAAGTACGCAGTTAGGACTCAAACACTGCATGGAACACTTGCTAACCTTTGTATTGTTTACTGCATTAAAATTAGAGTATATATTTGAGTGTTTTCTAAGCTGGTGTTTGGCTTATTGAAGACTAATAGGATTAAATTAAATGGTGTTAAATTATTCCTCTTTAATTTCAATAATTTCAGTTAATTAAAAGCAAACTATTCAGAAAATTAAAGTTTTACGAACTCTACAGCTAAAAGTAATTAATAGTTTAATTAAATATTGAACAATTTATTTTAATCTACAACTTGTACATTAAATACCGTTGATTTAAATTTGATCTAATTGAAATTCATACAGAAAGCAGTGCTAATGCAGTGTTTCAGAAATTTTATGAAAACACCGAATCTATTCATATATGTAAAATAGTGACCCACGTTTTATAAAATTAAGTCCAAAGGATGTTCTATTAGAAGGTCATCATTATCATCATAAGACTAATAACGGGTATAGAACATATTGGTCTGTTCCGGTCTCATTATCCATCCAATATCCTTTTTTGAGGTCTACCCTGCCTTCTCTTCCCAATTGGCTTATATTTTAGTATTTGTTTAGGATGTCGGGTGTTGGCCATTCGGTTTACATGTTCAATCCATTTTTGTTTATAATTGTTTAGTTTTTCTTCTATTGATTTTGTTTTTTAGTTCTTTTACAATGTCTTCGTTCCTTTTTTGATCTAATAATATTTTTTAATAATATTTTGCAGTTCTTCTCATAAATCTCATTTCTCTTGTTTTATTCTTTGTTTATCATGTTTATTTATTGCCCAAATTTCACTGCCATATAATAATGTGGGCACTGCTAAAGTATCGTATATTTTCAAGCGTGTTTCTTTTTGTACTGTATTTGGGTTGAGTGTTCTATTTATCAGGCCTGTAATCTGTAAAAATTTTGAAGTTTTTAATTTTATGTCTTTTTCTCCTTCGTATGATATTTCGCATCCAAGATAACTGAAAGTATTTATCTGTTCTATTATTTTATTATTAATAACTATTTTACTTCTAACTGGAGTTTGTCCACAAAATGCCATTGTTTTAGTTTTATCTATAGAAATTTATCTATTAGTTTAATTAGTTATATTAGTTATATTAGTTTATCTATTAGAAGGTAAAAACATTAAATAATATTCCAAATTATATTTTCAGATTATAAATATGAGGATTAGATTATTTAAATTAGGAAATCCTACTCCAGATACTATATATGGATGTGTGTATGTGTGTGTGTGTGTGTGTGTGTGTGTGTGTGTGTGTGTGTGTGTGTCAGAAGGGCTTCTAACTTACAGGTACATCCGATGTCGAAGTTGAAAAACTCGTGAAAATTTACAATCGTTTACCGCTTATTTTTAATCGATTTTTTTTATTTTTAGCTATTATGTTTCGGGTTAAAGAAAAATCTACAAAAAATACTGGTTACCGTTCCTTTCTATTACGAGTAACATTGTTATGTTCGATTTGGTACTTGAAATTCAAAAAGAATACTCCAACCTTACTAGACAGCTGAAAATCTCTCTCTATCTTTCTCTCCGAGGACCTTTACATTTCACAAGAATAGTCAGTTCTCTATTTTGCAATCGAATGCGTCTCGACCACTAGTAGCACGTGTGATGAAACTCGAGAATTTTCCAACAATGGAATAAGCGCTAAAGCCAATGTGCCAAATTTTCACGCGCATCAATGTCATGCGCGTAACTCAATCACGCGATTCCTTTTTGGTGAGAAATTGATAATATTTTAGTTCACTTTTAGTAGAAAAATTTATACTATTTTTACAATATAGTACTTTAAAAAAAAAAAGTCATAATTTTCTTTTACGAAAAATTTTATTGCATTTATTAAGACTCCCATCATATTAAGTTTCAAGACTTAAAATTTAGTATAACAGTCTATCTTCCTAAGAAGATTTTATTTTCTTTTACTTTTTAACTTTTCAGGGCACGAATCTAAAGACGTCTTTTGGTTTATTCAATACGTAGAAATCAGTGCGGGAAGTCGCAATGTGTCTTCGCAAAGTCGATGCAAACAAAATCGACAAGAAACTTTGCCTTCGTGCAATTTAACTTCGGCGCCCATTCGTTTACTGAAGTGATATTCAGTAACTTGGAACAGTGAGTAAGCACTGTAATGGTTTCGTACGTGTGTGCGTGTGTGCGCGCGCCTTGAACGCTACTCGCTGACGGACAGCTAGGCGTTTCTACTTGAGTATCAAATTATTGTGAGCGGAAAGAAACACTTCGATATTTATTTTGTGTGTTCCGGACTATTCCTGTGATGGGCACCGATGAATAAAATTATTCTCTCCTGGAAAACTGTCATTAAGGGGAAAAGATATAATGTTCTCTGTGGAGAATATTTTTCGCGTGTTTTATTTTGCTTTTCTCATCACTATGTAGACGGCGCGATTGCACATCCAAAAGAGAAATGTTGGATTATTTGAAAACTTGAAGAAAGAAATAAAAATCTTTTGTTGTAGTAAATGTTACTATTATTATATCGATGTTAATGAATTTCATGAGATTAATTAAATAATCTAGAACCGCATTTTTTTCAAAGCCGAATTTTGCTGTTTATTCCACTTATATTAAATGAACGTAATAGTTGAAATTCATTTAAATATCTTCGATACTTATTTCTGCTATGAAACATTGGCTTTTTATAATTCAATTGTTGGCAAACAATAAAGACAAACAATGAAATTTAATTCTTTTCTAGTGATTGTTGCGGTTTTCGCTTTATTTGCTTTATTAGAAGTGGCGATATTTTGTTGAGAACCAAATGTATTTTCAGTAATTATTTAAATTGCTTATCCGTTAAAAGAAATCGCTTCTCATTTGGGAAGTTTTCTATTACCGTTGTAAACGTTATTTCCGGTGTTTGTTTTAAGCATCTAGTAAAGTTCTATATTAAAATTGTTTATGTAAATAATATACTTTATGGAAGTGTTTCAGTTTTTTGCACATCGTGCAAAATCATTCGCTCAGTGCCTTGGGCATAAGTTCGCCGTAATACATGATTCTCTAGCAAAAGGTAGCCAATATACAGGGTGTCCCAAAATTCACATAAGAAGTAATTTTGATAGAAAACACAGGTTTTTAATTAAAAATTGTAATTTCTTATTGATTCATAAAGTATACAGTATAGGGTTATGAATGGAATAGCATATCGGGTAAAGGGCCTCCACGGCTTTGCTTGCACATACGCACTCTTTTGTCGAAATTTTCCATGACCGTTTTGCATAAATGTGGCTGAATTTCGTTGATACAGCGCTCAATTTCCTCCTTCAAGGCGTGGGTGGTCGTGGGATTGTTGGCATAAACCTTAGACTTCAAAAAACCCTAAAGAAAAAAGTCCAACGGCGTTAAGTCACATGATCTGGGCGGCCAATTCTGATCACCAAAAGGGAAATTACACGACCAGGAAATGACTCATGCAGTAATTGAATTGTTTCTCGGGCTGTATGGCATGTGGCACCGTCTTGTTGAAACCACATGTCGTTCACATCCATATCTTGCAATTTAGGCACAAAAAACTGGATTATCATTTAGCGATAGCGAGCACCATTAACTGTTATTGCCTTACCAGTCGCATTTTCGAAGAAGAATGGACCGATGATGCCTCCAGCCCAAAATCCGCACCAAAGAGTGGCACATTGTGGATGCATTTGTTTCTCAACAATCACTCGTGGATTTTCTGAACCCCAAATGCGACAATTCTGTTGATTAACGAAGCCATCAAGATGAAAATGAGCCTCATCGCTGAAGATGATTTTGTTCGAAAAATAAGCATCCACTTGTTGTTCCATAATCCATTCAACGAACTCTCTTTGCTGTGTGTGTTCAGTAGGCTTTAGTTCTTGAGTCAATTAAACTTTGTAAGCATAAAGATGCAAATCTTTCGTGAGAATACGCTGTAAAGAGCTTCTCGAAATATCCAATTCAAGACCACGGTGCCGAATTGATATTCCTGGACTCTCAGCAACACTCTCACGAACTGCTTCGATGTTTTCTGTTCAACGCCTTGTTGAAGGACGGCCAGAGTGTATAAGATCACTAATTGATCCAGTTTCCTTGAATTTTTTAATTAATATTTTCGCAGTTGATGAAGTTAAATCACTATTCCGACCATATTTTGTACGAAAATTGCGAACTGTAGCTGCCAAACCTTCATTATTTTTAAAATATTGCTCAACAATGAAAATGCGTTGTTCTTTCGTGTAGCGCTCCATTTTTAATAACCCTGAACTGTCAGCTGTCACGCTGTCTTTTGTTTCTCGTTGGCAACACTTTACCGCACAAATGGCGCTAAATTTAAATCTTGCATGAATTTTGGGACGCCCTTTACAAAATAACGTACATTTTATCCAAATAAGTATCGGAATCCCCGATTTGGGTCCATTTTCGGAAGAACGTGTAATAAACATTTAGTATCCAACTACAGGGTGGTCCAAAGGGGTATATGGGTGGATTTTCATAACTAACAAAAAAAACTTCAAGTTCCGTATTTCATTATAATTAAAAATAATTAATAAATAAAACATTAAATGTTCATGCACCGGATTTTAATCGGAACCGAAACAAGGACGTTCGTTACGAATGTAACTTCGAGGGTGGGACAGATTATTCCCTTCAATCAATCGGCCTAGCTGGGCAAGTGGACAGCATATCCCTTCCCCAAGGTGGGTTCGAATCCCACCTTGGCCACGGATGTTTGTAAAAGCTTGCTGTAGATGAGCTTGAGTTTATAAGGCTTGTCTGTAAAAAATAGAGTGCATTGGCTGCTGATCATGACAATGTAGGACAATCACACATACTCACACACACACACACACACACACTTGATTTCTCTACTAGTTTAGAACAGTGTGTTATGAAAAATATATCCTTGGTTTATCTTTATATATAAAGTAATTCACTTTCATATTCTAATGCACATATTGTAAAGTATCTATGCTTTCACAATATGAATAAAACTTCACATTTATTTGTGAGTAAAACTATAACTTAGTTGTTACGAAATTTATCCGATGGAATTAACATGATCTACCCCGTCAGCAGTTTTGAATTTCCCACACAAGCATCGACCCGAACTTTAACTACTCCCCCATTTCCCGTCTAAACTTCCTGACTTGCAGGATTCTTGACGAAGACAAATTGATTTGAGTGATGGACCAGAGATTGTATTATATAGTTTCGGAATATTTTTGGCAATAAACATCAAAGTCTGCTGATATTCTTGAATTACTAAAACATATTGATATCATATTTTTATGAAATACTTTTTATGGTACAATCGGAGCATTTAAACTCTTCCTTATAAATATTACCTTGAGTACATCATTTTAAAAATATAACGGATTTATTGTGTCATTAGAATCTTTGATATGTTTCTTTTCCGCATTTATATTAAAGTTATTGATGAAATATACTTAACGAAAAGAGTATCATCTATTTATTAATAACAAAATGCAGAGAAAAATTAAAAAAGATGCAAAATACAAAAGATGAAGATGAAAAAGTAAAAGATGCAATTATGTTAACAGTGTTTAATTTTTTCTACTTGAACATTTTTTGTAAATTTGAGCAAATATTTTTGCTGTGAGCTTCTAACAATGTGATCTTCTAACAATGTATGCTCTTATGTTGTAACAATGTTCACTTTCTCTTTACGTAATAATATAAAGTAGCTTTAAATAGTCTGAACTTCCGTATGAATTGATTGTCTGCAGCTTACTCAAGCGTCATAACAAGTGCTGAAATAATCACAATTTAGGATTATCAAAGAAACGCACACTAAGTTATGCTTCGTAGAATAAGGCACTTGTTAAAAATAGATCCAATATTTCATGAAATTACGTATTCCAGCATCCTCACGCACTCGACAAGATTACTTTTCTTTCAGTGTAAAAATGCATCGTTTCTCCAATAAATTCTTGTCGAATGGTAGATGGAGAAACACCTCTTTCTAAAGAAGCGGTCTTTATCTTAAAGAAATGTGACTTTGATTATTTATTATTGCGCCTAAGTAACTAATGCCATCAAGAGTCTGTGAATGTTCCTCAATGGCATGGGTTTTTATACAGCTAGATCTATTTATGGGAGTAAAAATCAAAATTACCAGGAAGGAAAACATCCTCGCTGTATCTCTACGGCATTTATTGAACATATCATAAGCATGAAAACATGCTTATGATATGAAACCATATTATGAGGTTTACAACATCTTATAAATATTTCTCACCTCCAAGGAAGGAAGAATCCATGCATTTTCAAGACGTTAAGGGGTATTCAAATTTTAGTCGGTTTTCTGTACAAATAAAGAGACTAGCACACGATATTTCTCCTGGGAAAATGTTTTCACAAATTATTGCTTACAAGTAGCTTACAATAATCACTTTAGATTTCCAGGTTCATTCATTTTTCCACTAGTTCATTAAGTTTTTTTTTAAATTATAAATGGATATAAATTACTTCCGTATTTCGGTTCTAATTCTGCAAGAAAAAGCTCTTTGGTGATTTAAAAAATTCTTAATAGCACTTCTATTACTCAAGTTGAAAGTTACACGTAGGCACCTGAGGATTTTGATACACAGCTGCGTAATTAAGTGCCCAAATGATATTAGTAAGCCAAGTAGTATAACACAGTAAAGTGTAGGTTTAATTAAAAGAAGCTTAACATGTAGAAGAAAACACGATATGGTAAAATTATATGTCTTTGGTCAGAACAATATTGGATTACGGATCTCAGCTGTACTCAACAAGGTTTTTAATGGTCGAAGCCCTTTCGTAGGAAATACCTGGGTTTGATTCCCAGTGGTGTCGTGAGGAACCTTTATCTGGTCTCTTTCGACTAAAGGTGAGTTATCCTGTCTCATACGGAGGTTGAGATTATTTTCTAAAGGAAACCTAGGTTTTTCGTCCCTCAGAACAGGCAAACCAGTCCGGTGAACACACGCTGCTACAGTCAACAAATACGTACTTAATCTCTCATTAGGAGGGCTTGAGGAACGAGGAGGAACTTCACACGGATGAAAGAAATAAATAGTATAAAAGTAACAAAATGTTCACATCGTTTTTTTATTTCCCTTTTTTTTCCCCAATTCAGTTTTTTTTATTTAGTTACTTGTCAGGTGTTAGGTATGTGTTTGGCTATCTTGCAGGTGCTTAGGTTTCTTTCTCACAAACATAAAACTGACTAAACAACTTTTACATACTTGGTATAACGTAGTTAAGTATACATCAAAATGAACTTAATACATTAGGCTATTTGGTTTTCAGTTTTTCTATAGTTGTTCTTATTCGTCAGATTCTTCAAATATTCTAAGGTCAACAAACCGGTATTAACCCGTTCAGAGTAGCAATAATAACTTTCCTTATTTAATTTTATCAAGGATTACGAGGAACAAATAACAGAAAGACGTAATGCAACAATGCGCAAATGTTATCGCGATATACAATGGAGAATAGCTTCTTATCTTTGGACTTCTCCAATGCATGGTTCTATCTTGCTCTTGTTCTCCTATACAGAAATAACCTTCGCTGAAAACTAATCCTATTGTCGATCAGGCAACAATGAAAATCATAAGCAACAATGTATTTCATTTACCACTTTTACAAAACTCCATGCTGCAGTGGAATTCAAGCCCACAGACTATTGTTTAGAAGGCACACTTCACATTGTACTAAAAAGACTCGAAAAAATTGCTGAATAATAACCCAAAAATATCAAAGAGCAGGTTTGAATAACACGCGGTACTCTCTCAAAATATGACTACCTTTCTCATCGAATGTTTCGCTATTGTCGATCAGTGAACAATGAAAATCATTAATCAACAAACAATTGTTCGAACATTAGGACAATAATCTCACAACAATATTCAATCATTATTATTGTTTGCTGTACTGGTAGATTTCATCGGCCACTTCTATTAATACACAGTGTGCTTAATTCTGTATAGTTTAGTATAGCAACATTAAATGTATTTTATCTTCATACGAATTCGACTTTAGTTACAAATAGGAAAAGAGTGTTATGCTATAGATTATAGTCTCCTTGATACGGCGCTTTAATCATAATTTTCTCTGATAATGGTTTATAAAGAGAACTTAATTGTTTCTATCCATCATTTAATTTTAATATTAGTATGTGTCTGTATTTAGTAAAATTACGCTGGAATATTCTGTTCTATATTCTCAAAAGGACAGTCCTAAAAATAAATTACAGACCTAAAGATTCACTGCATTACTAATCTGGTCAGATTAAAACGGGTAGTTGGAGATTAAAGTGGGGAGGAGTAAGACAGAGATTTAAGGTTTCTCCATCATCTGAGAGGAAGGGAGTGCACACGGGAAACCACTCAACTTAATTGACAAACGCTAATTAATAGAACTAATAAAGCCTTGGTTATTGCTGATTGTAAATGCACGAAGCGAGATATTAGTTGTCGGTACAAGACAGATTATTCAGGATCTCTTATACAGGCTTATTATTCAGCTCTTCAAACGACAGCGAGACTTTAAAGTGATCAACACTATTCCTGTTTGTAATAAAGCAGTAAGTTCTTACGAGCAATATTAACCCGCTCATCTGTTTTCAAATATCGCATTTTGAGTAACAGTGAAAGTAATAGTTGGACGTTTCTCATGAATCGTTCGAGAGATGATTGCGAAGCGATAACGATGAGGAACAGTTTATTTACCTTCAAATTGATCTATTTGGATTAACATGAAATACGTTTAATTCAAGGTAAACTTTCAAAGGTGTAAATTTTTTCAGATTTTGTCCAAAACAGTAGCTATTGGGAATAAAAGACACCAGTTTAAAGGGTTAAAGATAGAAAACTATAATTTTCTATCTTTAAACTATAATTTAAATTAAACTATAATTTAAAACAGGCTTAAAAATAAGCTTAAAAACGGATAACCTCCGTAGCTCAGTCAGTACAGACAAAGCTTTTAGTCGGAAAGACCTGGGTTCGATTCCCGTCAGTGAAGTGAGGAACCTTAATCTGGTCTCTTTCGACTAACAGTGAGTTAACCGTCCGTCTCATATGGGTTTTTTATATATGGAAACTCGGGTTTTTCGTCCCCCAGAACAGGCAATTCGTCCCCGTGAACAGACATGGATTACAGTCATAAATACGTCCCAGCCATATGCCGGTCCAGAGTCCGGATAAAACTGGGGTCGAGGGTGTGGAATGCAATGGTGAACTACCCTGTAAACGTCTCACCAGGAATACTTTGTGGGCAATACCTACAAAGTCACCTACGGTCGGAAACGACTAAAAGGGAAAATCAGATTAAAAATAATCCTGTTTTAAAAAATTAATCACTCGAAACTTATTTCTAGGCTTATATTAACACAGAATCTTAAACAATGCATAAAAGTTTGAATATAGGTTTATAAAATACAACTGCTATTTTTCATCGTTTATTGTTGTGAGCCTTGTCCGCATTTCATTGTTCACAGTTCAGTGCTTACAGATCAGTATATGAGTCTTTTTAACATTTCGTCACTTACAGTTCATTGTAGTGAACCTTGTTCACATTTCATTGTTTACAGTTCATTGTTGTGAGTCATATTTACATTTCATTGTTTACAGTTCATTGTTGTGAGTCATATTTACATTTCATTGTGTGCGGTTCATTATTGTGAGCCTTGTTACATTTATTGTTTAGAGTTCATTGTTGTTCGTCACACATTTTACTGTTTAGAGTTCGTTGTTGTTCATCACACATTTTATTGTTTATAGTTCATTGTTGTTCGTCACACATTTTATTGTTTACAGTTCATTGTTGTTCTTCACACATTTATTTTTTTACAATTCATTGTTGTTCGTCACACATTTCATTCCTTACAGTTCATGTTGTAAGCTTTATTCACATTTCATTGCTTACAGTTCATTGTTGTTCGTCACACATTTCATTCCTTACAGTTCAAGTTGTAAGCTTTATTCACATTTCATTGCTTACAGTTCATTCTTGTGAATCTTGTTTACATTTCATTGCGTACTATTCATTGTTGTAAGTCTTGTTACATTTCTTTGTTGTCAGTCACATATTTCTTTGCTTACAGTTCATGTTGTGAGTCTTGTTCACGTTTCATTGTTCACAATTCATTGCTTGCAGTTCATAATTGAAAGTCTTGTCTCAGATACTAACGCGAATCATGTCTACGATACATGACACTCTCGGTCATGAACTGTAAACAATAAACTGTGAATAATGAAATGTGAACAAGACTCACAACAATTACTCAAGTAATACTGTAATTACGTGCAATCTTTTGTGCAATCATTTATTATTTATTAAGCTATTTTCTATGAGATTTGTGGCTGAGCATTTTTAGAGATTTATTTTAAAATGATTTGAAATGCATATTATTTTTAATATTAAATGTTTAAATTTGAATTTTAAATTAAATTTTAAAATATTTTATAAAGTAATTAAAATTATTTTAAATAAATTTGAACAAAAATTAACAGAAAAACTGAAAGAGTTGTTTGCTCTGGAAAACTAATACACAGTCCCAGGACTTCGTATACCTTTGAGATCCTTCGTTTACTTATGTTAATCAGACACAAACTGCTGTTGCACGATGAGGCTGTGACAGGAATATTTTGTGTACATCGACATTACTTGTTTAATATTGCCCTGAATATTTCGTGTGCGTGATGGTGTCTTTCTGGACTACACGCACGAGATGACTCTGCGAATTTACACACAATGACGTTATCAGTGATCCACACTGGTGGCGTATCTCACACAAGTACATAATACGACCCATTCGGCGTTTATTGCCATACAACAGTAACTAGTTTGTCTTTTATTTACTTCACTGTTGCCTTCAAAAGGAGACTGTAACGCTTATAATTCAGTATTAAACTTTGGATGAATAATTTATCGTAGACCACTATGCTGTCACTGTATGATTTTACTTGATGTAGTTGGATATTTTGTGTTTAGCAATAGCCAGAATTTAATTTACCGAAGTTTGTTTGAATTTCTCGTGTCACTCTGCTTTACCGAGATCAATTTTTTAGTGAAACACTACATAAAATACCATATATGACAAAGCATCTTAAGTATCCATATACATTTAATTCTTCGTCACATTGAGATGCTAAAATTATAATGTAAAGTAACGGCATATTTATTTTATTGAGATGCTGAAATGATAATGCATATATACTAATTAAAGAAATTTTCCGCTTAGAACAAATGTCCCATTATAGAATATTTATTAATATACATTTTATAGAATTCCTTGATGTTTCATCTTATAACAAAGTTGCTAAAACAGAAACAAAATACAGTGCTTGCAAGTATAGTGAAAATATTATTAGAAAAATATTACCTTATGCCAGTTTTCAAACACCAAGCTCACATTGTGTAACTTGTAATCACCTGACACTCTTAGGAACGATACTAAATCATTTTAAACACCCAAAGAACAACAACAGTTCTTCAATTTTATCTCATTATGCAAGAGAGTGTGGGATAAAAGATATTTTGTACGTTAAAAAAACTTCTTATTCTAGATATAAAACCTTTTCTATACGAAATATCAGTTTCTCAATTACTAAATTGCCACGTGTTTTGTTTTTTTTTCAAACTCTCCAAATAGTTACAGTTTACCTTACCGTACCTCTACTAGACATTCAGAGCAGTAATCAAATCTTAATAAAACTCTGAAACCAGAATAATGCAACTTCACGGAAATTAATACAAATACCGAAGCGATAACAATGGGCTGTCAAATGTTATAAATTGCACAATATCTGGTGTCAAATAATAAATTAAAATAATATGTTGTTGAAAAAGGGAATTAAATTTCACTGCGATGATTTTATTTGAAGAAATTATTTTTATGTCTGCGTTAAGCATTTAAAATTGCAAAAGAAATTTTTTTTTCCTATAATGAAAAGAATAAAATAGCTCGCTATCTATTACGGCTCTGTACTTGAATTATTTCTTCATTAGGCACGAACAAATGCACGTGGAAACACTGAAGCAAAATTTATTATCGAATTAGCCCATAAAATACCGTTTCCGAATATTAAAATATGAATTACTGCTAATCTTCATAAGACTGCGTATATTTCTAAAAATCGATGTAATATTCGTAACATAGGAATAACGCAGAAAATATATATAGCGGATTAATAATAATATGTGATTTATTGTGCTTATTTTGCTTTCTTGAGGAATTATTTTTCCCGAATTCAGCGACATATACAATATCCATCATGATTTTTTATTAAATGGCCCCACATGGCTTAAATGCATAAAAATGTGACGTATTACTGGCATAATATGAGCAGCATAAAAATAATATAATTAAGATAATGCATCAAAGTCATTTAAAATATGCAATCTTTCCTTTAATTAGTTCTTAATATTTTGCCATATTAACTAAATAAATAACTAGCACAGATTCTGCTCTGCCAAGGGTTCCATCGCCCCTTTGAATCGTCACTTGGTTTTTCAACTCTTCGCCTTCATCCGTTTGGCCAAAAGACGTGCTATGCCATCCATCCATTCCCACCCTATTTTCTTACTATATTCATCAGTCATGTTTATTTTCTATCATTTTATTTGCCATTTAATTCCTTAATTGTTTATTACCCTTTATCTTATCAATTGCTTCCTTAACTCCCACTCTGTATCTTGTCCGTGGTTCTCTATTTCTTCTTTATCATATTTCCAGCCTTTCTTGTTTATATTTTGTTTATATCGGAGAGATATTTAATAATAGCTTGTTTACTGATGTTATCAGATATATATTAATAATAAAATATAAAAATATATTAATAAAGGCCAATACACTTAAGTTTTTGAAAAAATGTTTTAATGTTAATTCCACTCATAAAAACCACAGTACGTTAGAACTCTGAGTGGATTCTCCAACAATTACAGATTCTGCGCAGTGAAGTTTTCAAATTACTTCATTGACCACCAATACTCTGCGTAGCATTCTCAATACGACAATGAAAACCTTTTAAATCTAAACAGGCAAGGTACATTCCATTTCTCCTCGAAAAATCCAGTTTTCCATCTCAGGAAAAAAAGGCAGGAAGCCAATATCCAATTAATAACAACCTCATAGCTTTAGTAACTCTATACTTTAACCGGGTGAAGATGAAATTCACACACAGAATAAAAGTGTTCATCCTTTTAGTTAGTTTGGCATAATCAAAAACAAGCATTGGTGAGTCATATACAAAGAATATACTGTATATATAGAGAAAATGTTTCTCTTCTATTTCCACTATCATACATAATTCAATGGAGTCCAAGGGTTAATAAAATATTACCATTTCAAAATATTGTTTAAAAGATACGCGATAAAGTTAAACTACTCTTGTTTTTATTCCCGTATCTTACCTTGGAAACTATCAAAACATCTCCAAAATGAATTGGAGACCTATAAAGTCATTCAGTCGAAGATAAACAGGCATTGAAAACCAATTCTTGTTTCTGTTATTAGTTCTGGTATTATATTGAGTATACAAACCTAAGGTAGCGATAGAACTTATGCAATAAATAATTTTAATTTATGAAATTCTTGCAATTTATCTTCTGATTAATTTGAATTTTAAGGTTTTCTATTGCTTAAATATGATTTATGTATTCATTAAAATGAAGGTTATACTGTATACAGGCCACTGAATTAGAATCTTTTAGCATCTAAGTCTACAACATACCACGCATTCAAATGGCTAAGATTTCAAGGAAGAGGACTTCTCCCCCCGAATCTATTTTTCTAAGATCTCATACATTCTCAATAGGGTTCAGATCAGGGCTTTCTGTTGGCCACGGGAGATGGTGGAAGTCGCTATCGTGCTCACTGAACCACTGCTGGGCAATTCTCGGGTAGTGGACAGTTGCATTATCATCCACGAAACAACTGTCACCAACTGGATAAAAGGTCAACATTGCAGGATAAACTTGATCGGCAGCAATGTTCAGATACTTCTAGGTGGACACGGGCACTCGACCTTCCAGCAATATCAAGGAATCCGTTTCGTACCAACAGAACATGCCCCATACCATGACACAACCTCCAGAATCTTGCGTTGCGTTTACAAGGCAAGCCCGGTTCATTGCTTCATGGGATTTCCACCAAACTCTAGGTACAGAACAAGGTATACCGTGACTTGTCGGACCACATGACTCTTTTGCAGTCTTCCAGTGTCCAATCCAATCACTGCGTTCCTGACACCACTGTAGAGGAACTATCCGATTGTTCACAAAAATCAGCAGGTTCTGTATAGGCATGCGAGTGCCGATCCTCTTCAATTTTCTGTGCATAGTTCGGTGAGATATGAGTCAGGAACAGCCTTCATTAAATGCTTCGGTCAACTGCTGCACGTACACACACGCACGCACGCACACACACACACACACACACACACACACACACACACACACACACACACACACACACACACACACACACACACACACACACACACACACACACACACACACAAAGTTCTGTTTGTTCATGCAACCTTCTCAGACGAAGGCGATCTCGTTCCTGACGAATTGTCTTAAGACCACAGTGACGCCTCTTGGATAAGCAGTGACTTTAAATTTGACTTTAAATCCCTTTATCGAACTCCAAAAAAAATCCATTGTTTTTCCTATTATGATCAACACTATTGATTACTGACCACAGGCATTCTAAATAGTTATCTAGCACAAGTAGTGATGCATTTGACGAATTATTTTGCACATATTTTTGAAAATCAAGTATTATTTTCAATGTCTACAGTATATCTACAAATTAGCGGATAATTACTGTATCATAAATTTAAAACCAATTTAAAGTTTTTAACTAATATCATAAATTCAACATAAGCCCTTCAAATCTGACTGGTAGACAGATACTTTAGAAACACGATTATGTTCATCCATTATGACTTAAAAATAGGGCTAGTAGTGCAACGTAAATAAATGTAACAATAGTCTGATGTTTAACAATCAACCTAGTTAAGGCTATTGTTAAGCATATAGCACGAAACTAACAATTTTCTATAGTATGTCATGTGAGGTGATGATTGCGTCACTGTGCGCAGAATTTATCTGAGAGTGTCCAATTGCGTCAATTTTCTCCAACGAAAAAACATGGAATTGCCTATGGCAGTGATTGAAGGGTTGAATTTGAAAATACTTCTTTGCTACTTCGCAGCTCTCTCTTAACAAAGTTCGTAATTTTATTATTTCTAAGTTTTTCGAAACAATTGGATTGCTCCTTTTATTGGTCATCGCGAAAAAAAAAAAAAACACGCACTACTTAGCTTAATAAAATCTTGTCCAATGCACGTTTCCTTGGAGTTTACCTTTCGCAAAGGTTTTCACTAAACTTTGTATATTGTTATTTTCCTATGTTTAAAATTAGAATTGTGATGATGTAATACATATTAGACAATTAGTTTAAATATATATAAAACGAACAATCATTGTTATGTACATTGTTAACGTATCACGTGATCTATAAATGTCATTCTGGCCATTATTTATCATAAATAATTAGATATCGTGGCAGATAGGAAAAATTTCATCGATAAATATCCATAATAGAAAACTGAGTCTGAAACACAGAAGGAAACAAAATGAAAGACAAAGTCAGCAGTACTCCAGTGATTCTAATAAATTCTTTTTACCACGTTTTGGCGTTTCTGAAAGCCACAAAAACAAATATCGTTAATGCGAAATGGTTTATATTTATGAACGTATCTTTTGTGGCATCTTTTATTTATTTTTCCTCCTAGATATCCATACGTGAATGAATTCCAATATGTCAGCATGATGGAAACATTCCTGTTATTAACAATACGATGAGTGAAATCGATGAAGCATCTAATGCATTATTTGCAAAGAATAATGGAAGCCAAGATAACAAATCAAAGTTCTAGTGATCCAATCAAGATTTCCTGTCTAAGAATAATTGTGACTTATCTAGCAGTACGTTATGGATGATCTGAAATCGGATCATCCTTTGATGAAGCTCCAATTCCTAACAGATCCAGCACATCTCCATGCTTAAACTCTTACCTCACAAGGAAGTTTGCAAAATATCTTGAACATTTTTAATTCATTAAAATTATGAGAAATATAAAATAGCACTTCACATATTCGAATTATAGGTTTTTAAAGAAGGCTCTAGTTTTGTCGCGTGCTGTTCACCCAATCCTCGTAGCGAGATTGCGAGAACAACATATACTTGTGGATTGCAAATAACGGTTCAAATCCCTTCTCCACGGTACCATTTATTTGGTTAAGGAAACTAAGTTCATGACGTCACTATTGCGTCTGTTTAACGAATTAGTTCCCCGGATGGAAGAAGAACTAGTAATTTGGAGAAAAAAGTTCTATCATCATCAGGATGTGAGACTACTTAACTCTCTCTCTCTCTTAAGTTTAATAGATCTTATAAATTTCTTTCTGGCAAGAAATAAAAACTTGTAAGAGATTTTTTAACCTGTGAGATAGTTCTTATACACAGGAGGGAAAGCTTCTTACCGGAAACTCCGACTTACTTTTTCATAAATCAATTTATAGACAGTATATAGTTCCCTTGTGACATCATCTCATCGAGATATTCCTAAACACTACAACAAACTACTTATTTTCCTAAGTTTTTATTGCATTTCGCTTCATTTATACACAAAAACCTTAACATTGTAAGCGTGCGTTAGAGGAAATTGTCTTGGTATCATCAATTAGTTTGTATACGACTCTGTCTCTTATTTTTGATTATCATAAGCCTCAGTCTCGCCATTAAAAATGAAACATAACCCAGTTGCTATCGTTATAAATCCTCAATAATTACATATCATTACGATAACAAATATTCCTATTATTTATTGTCTGTATAATGAACAATAACTTATCGTGTGTCAGACAAAGGAAACTATGAATGTCTAGAAAAGCATAACGCAACATAGTGTTTCGTTTATATATATACTTCATTTTATTCAGTATAACTGTTTTGATAAGGAGTTATTTTCCTATTATTCATACTTATAGATTTCAAAGAGAAAAAAATGATATTTTCATATTGTTATGTGACTCCTACGAAGAATGTAAACTGGCATATTAATACTATGGGTGAGCTAAGGAATTCTATTATTCATCTTCCATTTTTAAATTATTTTTGCACTTCCAAACTTGGGATTCAAACCTGCTGGATAGCGGGCGGTAATCACTCGACCAGCAAACTCCAAGTTCAATTTTTTTTCGTTTTTTTTTAAAACTTATGTTCAATTTATAATATAGTTTCCATATTTTTAAAACTTAGATTCAAAGTATTTTTTTTCAAGTAAACAATACTCAGTTAAGTATTGTATATATATATATCTTTATTTTTATCTCCAGTTTTCAATACTTTAAATACAGTTGCCCATCTAGCTGTCTATGATATTCTAAGTCTGTCTTCCTTCATGTGCGTAACACACACACACACACACACACACACACACACACACACACACACACACACACACACACACACACACACACACACACACACACACACACACACACACACACACACACACACACACACACACACGTACTGAAACGAGCCAATAGCAAGTGCGCGCGACATGCGTAAGTATCTTGCGCACCTCGTAAAGAGCGCTTCGTCGATGACGACACCAGTTTAATTCTGTTCGTATCTCTTCGATTGCTGCCGACAGAAAGAGAGAAAAAAAAAGTAAACAGTCGAGAAGGACTTGCTAATTAAAAAGTGCCACCTGTGCTAGTTCGAGTGAAACCTATAAAAGCAATTCTGACCATTCAGAGAACCACATTCAACTTCGGTCTTGGACGTAGCACTCCTGCGGTGGACGGAGTTTGTGTGTAATCGTTTTGCGGTCGACTGGAAAAAGATCCAACCAGGTAAGTGAAAAACTTTCGCTAGGTCAAGTGAACGAAAGGATGAGATTTAAGAACACTCCTCTGGTTAGAAATCCTCTTTATAAGTTTGTAAATTGCTTTTGTACTCTATTTCGTCTTTTTATTTTGTTCTTGCTTGTTTCATTATTTTCAACAAAGCTAAAAATGTAGATGTCAGCATTTTCAAAAGATTTGATGTTTTTCTTGCTGTTTTGTCTTAATATAATCCTTAATAATAATGTTTTCCTTTGACGAAACTTGTAACTATGTAAGTTATGAGGATTGTTACAATAATAATTCAGTTTACAGTTAATAACAAAATAGCAATAACAGTGAAAAACATGTTTTGCGCATGTTATTCTATTGGCAATAATCTGCAAAATAAAAGTACTATTTTTATCTTGGATTTTCTTGGGAATAACATATCAAAATTAGTATATAATCAATACTTATAAAATGAACGGTATATTGTCGTCAAAAAAAGAAGTGGTAAAGATACAATAATATATTTGGGAGCTCAGTGATAACAATGAAAACTGAGTGTTTACACTAGAAACGTTAAACGTAACAATGCACCACGCGTCTCTTGTTTTCACGACAACAATTAGAACAGAATATAAATATCATATATCAAACAATTGCCAAGAAATAACGATAAAAATTACGTCATTCCAATAATAAATGTAATATTATTAGCTTTTATCATGACAAAATCAATAATTAATTTTATTTCTCATCAACACAAAACATATGTCTCGAAAATGTTACATTGCAATCACTGCGATAAATATTTGTTTCTCATTGAAACTTCAGAGCGGTAGTGCTCTACCATTTCTGGGATTGATTAACAAGTTCTTTGTGCAATACCGTTTCATATGTTAACGTAATAATGGCGCTAAGGTTTTTCTATTAGCATCTTCTGAGAAATTAGTTTTAATTGAAATTGCAATCGAGCCTACTGGTAGGGAGGAGGAGGTATATCACAAATACAAATAGGCAGTAACGTTTCTGATACAGTTTCTTATAGTAAATCACTTCAGCATAGTAATTTGTTCTGTATTAGAAAAAGAAAATGGAAGCTAATATCCTTACAGACGAATTAGTAAATTATACTTCTTTGTTTGCTATTTTAACTATTTTTCTCTGAAAATACCAATAAATATGTTTGAAATGAACGGGCATTTATTTGAAAGCTTCAAAGAAAATGTTTTGTTTGTTTGGTTATTAATTATGGTCTTTTAAATTTTTTTCGAATTGTCGTACTTCACGCATTCTAAATTTGTTTCTGAATAAGGGAATTGAAAATGATCTCTTTCACGTTAAGCAGAGGTGTTAGGCAGTGATGCATCATATAAAGGGGCTTAAGTACGTTCAGTCGTTCGATGTTCAAACTTGTGTATTATTATTATTATCATCATCATTACGTAAATAAAGAAGCACATCACTGCATTCTCTGAACACAATTTCTCACAAGGCCCGACAATCTAAGAAAATTACGGGCCTTTTAAGATTTTCCTTTCATTCAACTTCAGTCCTCTTGTAAAAGGGCAGAGTTCCTCATCGAGATGCGAGAGTCATCTACCAACATTCGACCTGAACGTGCATACACGTTGAAGAAAAAGGTACTATACTCCCACTCAAAGAGACCACAGCCTTAATATGTTGGAAAAAGCAGCAAAATGAAAGAAATAGTTTTGATTATAATGTGCTATTAAAAGAAGGATGTATCCCCTACGGCATCGGACTTAGCTGAACAATGTTCCCATTGATTGATCTGCCGATATTATTTTTTTTTTCTTATAACTCTACAGTTCTGTCAATTTATTTTGACGTTTTCACAATACTACAATGAAAATTTATTTAATATTTTTTGAATTGTAAAAGTTTTTCAAATTATTTCGAACTCATTCAAGGTTTAAACTAAGATAGATGTTGCTAAATGGTTTTAATGCTCTTGCGGTTCTTAGAGTTAGATTCAAAGCCATCCCACCAAGAGACAAAAAACTTCTCTACGAGCTTTTATACTACAGCTAAGATAGCAAGACACGAGTTATCTCCGCAAACCATACAAACCAGTTAACAAATGAGATTAACAGATAAATCCTGTGTCATAACCTTATTTAGCTATCTTTAAATATATTAATTATAATCCTATGAATTAGTGCAATATTTCCATACTCGTCTTATTCAATATTGTTGCGTAAGCGCGGCGAATATACTTTTATTGGTGTTAATCTTAGCATTGTTTAACTTTAATGAAGTGACGCGTTTTTGAGAGCTTAATAAAAACGAAACTGTAAAGGCCTCTTTTTTGTAAACTGTAAACAACATACAAAAGCATGAAATGATTTGAGACGCGTTTTTCAATGCAATTTTTTCTCAGCAACATCATTACGCAATGATTTAAAGTCAAATCCAATTTTTTCTTAAAGAATTTATTATTGTCATTTATAGCATGTAATATTATATCGGTTCGATGAAAATTCATCGCGAAAAGAGTTAATCGAAAGACAATTCATCGAAAATGCAATTCGTCGAAAAAACAATTCATCAAAAATTTTAACTAAAATCATTAAATTGATTCAATCAAAGCTAAATTGCTAATATAATTTAGAAACTTTTTTCGAAAATGTTATGATAAAAGTGATTCATTTAGAACAAAAACCGAACCCTTCAGACAGCTTCTACTAATTCCACTAAGTCAGAGAGTTATTGTAATACATAATTTGGTGCACACATTGTTTTTTGTTGCCCCCGCATATAGCTGAATTAAAAACTGAACAGTTCAATATTTTCTTGTAAACGTTTCAAAAAACGAATCTGAATCAGATCCACTATTTGAAACTTTTATTCATCCCATAATAATTCTATCTGAATTAATATGGGATGAATAAAATTCATCTCATAATAATTGCTGTATTGAAGTCCCATACTAGTAATAATAATAATGGAACCTGAGTAGGCTGGGCTTTTCCTTCCGGAAACAGGCAAACAAATCAGTCCTATGAACAGACATGAAACAGTTATCGGACAAGAATGATAATAGGAAACCATATTCTTCTATAATTATTCCCTATTAAATCAGCATTGCGTTTTCACTCTGCACGGTTCAGTATTTATTCTAAATGGATCACTTTTATCATAACATTTTCGAAAATTGTCGGTGAATTTTTTTTTTTTATGAATTGCATTTTCGACGAATTGTCGTTCGATGAATTGTTCATTCGATTAATTGCCTTTTCCATGAACTATCCAGATACAATTATATCATATACCCCTGTCTTCTACTGAAATGATTATTCGCGTTAATAGCAACTGGGAGTGATTTGACAAATTTTAGTAATGATACAAAGCATCAGATTTCTTTGCAATACGTACTACAAGAAATTGATTGTACATGCTTAATGCACAATCAATGGAAGGAAGGATGGAAGAAGGAAACGCATCTATTCTCTTGCTTTATGTTAACTAGATCACCAGTGTCGATTGAGATATGACCAGCTACTTCACTTTACTGCCAAGTAAAGTGAAGTTTTGATACTCGTACTAGTTTTATCGAAATGGTACTTCACTTGTGCAGTACCATTTCAAGAAAACAAAACTTAGGACTCAGTCATGAGTCCTAAGTTTTGTTTTCTGGGCAGTCACTTAGGACTGCCCATCCTACCCGAACACTACTAAGAAATGTTTTAATGTATCAGAATGCTATGAGACTTAAGTCTAGATCACTGTCTAGATCTAGATGAAGTATGCCAATAGCTTCATATACATCTGTGATGATAAATTTTGATGATGGTAATAGGTAATGTGTGAATAATTCTACAAGATAATAATAGGTTAAGATATTTTTTTTATTCCTCGGCTTCTAAGAATCTTCTGTGTCCATGTTTTCTTCTCCTTAACATATCAGACTCAATGGTCTACTCCTTTGCCAGTTAAGTTTCTCTCCATTATCTTAATCAGTTAACAATGATAACGGATATTTCTCTATCTAATTTGATAATACGTTCTCTGGCCACATTCCAGGATGAAAAATCCTTAGACCAGCTAACTCGCATTCAGTTGAAAATTCCTTGTAAAGATTCTTCGCATTCTAGACATAATTCGAAATTAGATATTTCTAACTAAACGGTGTGGTTGCTGTTTATTTCTGTATGGAGAATCTTAGAATTAGGACTTAAAATCATAAATAAGAATTTGCAATATATTAAAAAAATTATACTTTTTTGCCTTAGAAATTCATTAAGCTATGCAATTATTGTCGTTTCAAGCAATGTTATTAAAACTTGTGATTTTAGACATTGTTATGCAACAATATAATTACTACAATGGGTTTTGTAACACATTTATGCTGATAAATAACTGGTCTCTGGTGAGCATCGACGAACAATTAAGCGAAAAGCAATTCATCCGATGGAATAATCGTTCACCAAGTAATGAATTGTAAGGAATTTTCTTCAAAAGATCAAGTGATCTTTGCAATTAAATTAAAATGCGAAATAGATTTACTAAAAGCTTTCGTATATATCAGATAGAAAACGGTGTGACTTCGGTATGGCATCAAATGATAGGCAATGAATATATCTGGGAAATTTGTTTTTTCTCTTTCAATTAGCATGCTTACAACAGACTTTTTTCCGATTCTGATTATTTAATATGTTTATAATTCGTACTGAAATTCAATTCACAAGTTTAAAATAACTTTCTATACGTGTATTAAATTTCAATATAATCTAAATTGTGGAATACGTAGCATCTTATGTAATATACAATAAATACTTTATTACACTCTGTGTTATTTTAAATTTCAGCGTTAACATATATATGATATGATATGATAATTAAAAAAATATGATAACATAATTTTCTAATTATCATTAAAATTTTTGTCATTTATTAAACGTTTATGTCCGGTATGTATTTCTGAATATTTCAACCAGACTAACAGTGTTGGATGCTCGATTCATGTTGTATTACGTTGGGTAGCGTAAAATTATCTTATGCGTTGAATATACAAGATGCGCATGCGCCAATTTGTGATGAAAGATAACCAAACCTGATTTAGGCTCATACATTGTTTCCTGTTATATTAATTAGGCATTGTTTAAATATTTTCCGATACTTTGGAAGCTCTGATGAAGAAACTAATCAATGTGGGCTAATTTCAGTAAACTTCGATGGTAATTTTCTCTGTTGTATGTCTTCCATTAGTCCTGATTTTTTCCCCTAATATACGTATAGAAATAACTATACGTACATTAGGGAATACGTGTACAGATGCTCTTGACATCCGTATCTCTCCTGACTTCCCGGTTTTCCCCACATATGAAATTCCACATGAGCAACAACTGATATCCTGATAAATTCTCTTGATTTTTAAGCAGTTAATCATGGGATTGAATTGAATTTGACCAAACTTTCACAAATTATAGATCATTGTTCTTTTATTTATATCGTTATTAAAATATAGTTTTACATTTTGTATTAAAAATATTTTATTAAAACGTATTATGCTAATTATATTCTATGTATTTCTATCACGCTATAACTCCTTTTGCATTACTGCTATAAAATGCACACGTCTTTACGGTCCTTTTACAATTCACGAATTGACAAGAATGCTTAGTTTTTGTGAACTTAATGTAGATGAATCAGATGGTTATTCTTATTCCGTTAGTTAAAGCCATGCACCTTTATTTCAAAACCTCTATAAGGTTCTTCGAGCCGTAGATGGAATTAGTCGTCATTACTACATTCCATCGAGTCACTCTGTCTCTGCCGATAACGGCCGAGACAGAGTGACTTACGCCTTTTAAAAAAGGCTTAGAACCATTGACAGTCATGTAGTCCCTCACATTTTACATGAAATTCAAAACAGCTTTTTATTGTAAAATAATTGTCACTATACAATGTACATACATTGCATTATATCATTAGAACGGATAAAGCTAAATTGCAATTTCGTTTACTTTTTTTTCTATCCAGATTTTATTTTTTTATAATACTTTTATATTTATTTTTAAAATATGAGTTGCTGAACTAGTGAAAGGTTTTGAGATATCTTAACAGCATCCTATGATACATCTTTAAGTTCTTCATGACGCTTCTATATGTAGAGGATGATATTATAAAATATGCAAAAAATAATTATGTGACGCCTTCATCGCCATGTCTATTCACACCGTGTCGCGTGAGCAATACCAGAGATCCTTTTGTAAATAAACTCATGAATAATGAAACGTAATGCTTGAAAAATTATCTGTATATTGTGTTTCGATTAACTTGAGTTCGATAATTTCTTTTTTGAATCCCATTATGAAAATTTAAAATTCAAAATTTTAATAAGTATAAGGTTCACGATATTCGGATAACACGTCGTAAAAATATCGATTTCTAATTTTGTTATCGCATTCCATTTGAAGATAGTCCACATCATTAACTTTTGAGGTTATGTTAATGATAACCCCATCCACAAAAGGTTGGCAACCTGTAGCACATTACCCTACGGAAGACTAACACTGAACCTATATACCAGGTCACCTATACTGAAGTCAAACACTGTGATATTTATCCGATCCAAGCCTCAAATAAACAAGATAGTGATAATTTCCTGAAGTGTGAAAATCATACAAGGACTGTCAAATTCTCAAATACTGGAAATTAAAAGAAAATCTTGTTGTAGCAAAATTAGTTGGTGTGCATATACTGCTCCATTCAGGTTGGTTGATTTCACTAAAAATAAACTCTTTTGTTGTACTAATTTTCAAAGTTAAATGATATATAAATTCCAAATTTCAAATACACTACTCAAAACAATTGAAGGATATTTCAGTTTCTGTCGGATAATTATAAAATTCTGCAAATAATTATAACTATTGGGTACTTTACGCATGAATAAATATTTTTTACTTATGGAAAGGGTGTAATTGATGAGATATTGTTTAAATAACCGATGTTTATTACAAATTTAACAATTATACATTTTTGCGTGAAATAATTTTAACAAGAATAACAATAAAAATAGCCCCAAACTCTTTTGTTAATTTTTAACAGGGGTTATGGTCTCCATTAACAGCCAAAACAGCGGTACATCTTGATTGCATGGACCGTGGACCGGATAAGATGATTAAACAGTTCTTGTGAGATATTTCCCCACTCTTCTGGAAGAGAATTTCGAGCTCTTGAAGCTATCATGGTGGCACCAGTCGAGCAGAAACACCTACCTAGTGCATCCCAGGCATGTTCAATTGGATTACAATCTGGTGAACAGGCAGGCCAGTCCATTCGTTCAATACCTTCTTCCTCAAACCACTCTTGTACCAAATTTGCACGCTGTTGACGAGCATTGTCATCCATAGAAATGAATTCTTGGCCAATTGCAGCAGCATATGGACGACCTATAGGTTTCAAAATCTCATCGCGATACCTTTGGGCTGTTAAAGAACCGTTTCTGATAAAATAGAAATCAGTATGGCCACCTATACTTATTCCAATCCATACCATCAAACTTCCACCTTGATGATGGGGTCTTTCACGAACAAACTGTGGATTATTCCTTGTTCCACTTTCACGTCATATCAAGATACGTCGGTTATCTGGTTGCAGACTGAACATACTCATCATTAAAAAGTATACGAGCCCAGTCCTCATTTGTGCAATTGCGGTGTTCCTGTGCCCATATTCTTTGGGCTCTTTTGTGATTTGCAGTAAGTGGATGCAAACCATTGGTCTTCGAGCATATACACCTATGGCATGAAGACGATTTCGAACATTTCCCGTCTCCAGAAAGCGATTCCAAAGTCGCGAAATTACGCTTTGAGCTACACGACACGCTTCAGCGACAACTTGCTGCATTTGTCCAGCTTCTAATCGACCAATGGCTCTCCAAGCCATGAATTCCGGGATATTATGTTGCTCTGCCATTTTTAATAAATTAATGGATGGTAGGTGACAAAAGTTTACGATTGAAGTTATAATTATGCACTGTGGAAGTGAGCGCAACAAGCCACGCTTTTATATCCCCCCCCCCAAATGCTAATACGGCTAAGACACGTTTCGACAAGTCTTAACATGATTTTTTACGCATTTGCGTATTCTACACTGTTGTATATTAAGAATATTTTAAAATAAATGTGTTACATTTGTTAATTATTTTTATAACTTAACTTTTATAAATTACAAGAAAACCAAAATATCCTCTAATTGATTTGAGCAACATAGATGCGACTCAAATGTTATTCTGCTAGAAACTGTAATTTAAGAGATAAATGAAATCCTCAATGAAAATATTTTTTATGATAATTCCGTTTAGTAGAGCCACAGCCAATATTTGAATGCAATTCTATAACAACCGAAAGTCGTTACTGAATGTGAAATAAACTCATCATATCTTTTGATACTTAGCTACTAATTAAAGTTGCCTGCAGCAATACGATGGACGAAATTCTGGTTAACGTCATCATTGTGTTTTTAGTGAAGAGAAGGATATGAAAACTATTCTTGGTATAACCGAACTGTGTATATGATGGCAGACTAAACTGAATTTGAGTTGTTCAATGTTGTTCAACAATCCCAAACGTAAAATGTAGTGGATGTGCGCTCATTGGACACCGATCATTGTGGCAGAACACTCCTAAAATGAATAGGAATAATGTTGTAGCATTTATTTCTAATGATTTACGAAACCGTAACATTACTCTTGATGAAGTTTAGCATTAAAAACAAAAACGCACGAATGTCATATTTTAAAATTACTAGTGTTATATAAACCTGTGAATACCAAAACCTGAAAAAAAAAAACATGTTTCTTTCAAACAGTATCACCCAAGCGTTCCCTAAAATCAACAAAATCTCCATGGAAACGAGTAGAGTATTTGCGGTCAGATTCACAAGACATTCGCTGTCGGAAAGGCTGAGGTACGCTCTGCACTAGTTTTCTCAGCACTAATTCGTCGCCTGTGTGTGTGTGTGTGTGGGTTGGTTGGCGGGTTGGTGGGTGTCATACCATATGACCCCGGTTAATATAATGTCAGGTCATATGTCCTTATTGCTACCTAGATAGAATTCCAGCCAAGGTCTTAATTACAAACGAGCGTCGCTGCTACCGACTACATGGCGGAGGGCTCTACTAATCACCGTAATTACAGTAACTAGTTTAGTGCAATAAATGATACTGTAAGAATACGAACTTGTTTTATTGTTCAGTTAAGACATAATTTCGGAAATGAAACTTCTGCTCAATAGAATAACATTGCGGTTTGTTGATAACGAATACGTTGATTTAAAACGTTGGCTTAGAAGTATGCATGACTTCTTCGTTTATTGATGAAATATTTGGGTATGCAGACAAGCTCTTCCGCAAATGAACTGCTAAGACTTATAATACTTGTAAACTAATGCTTCTAATCTCTTGAATTTTAAAATGCTAACTGACACCTGTGTGTGTGCGCGCGCGCGCGTGTAGATTGACTTCTTCCTTATTTAGTGGAGCCAAGAAAAATTTCAAATCGGTTATAAAAGAGAACCTCCTTAGCTCAGTCGATTTCGATGATAAATTTGGGTGGAAAAACCTAAGTTTGAATCCCGCCTAGAACGAGAAAAACCGGAAAGTGAGTTATATATATAATCTCCTAGTCGCTTATATATATATATATATATATATATATATATATATATATATATATATATATATATATATATATATATATATATATATATAAGCGACTAGGAGATTAAGATTTGTGCTGTATTCATCCTCATGTATCCGATGTGTTTTGAAATCCTGCATGACATGATGGGGTCATAGGTTTTTGCGTAAGCGTAAAACAGAACATGCTACACAAGAACACTAATTTTGTTTTCTTAGTTAAGTAGAATTCTTATAACTGTTGATATATTCAGATCATTCTAGACCAATTGTCGTAATGATAACAAATGTCTAGCTTGTTGATTACAAATTTCAAATTCTGTAATCAAAATAGCAGCTTCAGCAGACGCTGCGTGCCTTGTGTTGCAGTAACTGGGATATATCGACAGTCAGCATATTATTGCGGTGTGTGTGTGTGTGTGTGTGTGTGTGTGTGTGTGGATTTTGCTTTTCGTGCCGTTAGACTTCAGACCAATTTATATTAAGAAACTTCCATGAAAGGGAGAACGCTAATAAAACATAATAAACTATTCTATGAACATCTTTGAACATCTAAAAGAAAAATGTGGTTATTTAGAAAGAAGATTAATAAAATGTTTACACTATTCACGTCAGAGATTTATCCTTAAAACCGACACTTATTTTTTTTTACTTAACGAAACGTCGTTACAAAACAAGACCAGAATTATTTATTTCGATGGTCTCAAGAAAGATGGTTTCCACATTGCAGACACGCAAGATAAATTCTCACTTTCAGAATTAGAAATTTTTTTTTGAATGATAAAAAGTGATATCCAACATAAATTGTTATTAATACTGTCAAATCCTATTATGAAACATTTATCTGCTTTAACCTGCTTTCTTAACAAAATAAAAATGCGTTTATCAGCCAGTTGTCTATCTTGTTAACATGAGATGATGAAACATCTAACAGCAAGTGTAGGCGATGGGCACATTATAAACGTAACTCGTTGTGATAAACCATTTTAAAACTGCATCAATAATTGATGAAGAGAACACATCCCAGGTGTCATCCAAATTACGATAGGCAGATATAAATCATGTAATGCATCGAATGGTTATTTAGAAACCATCTTCACCTAGAAATGTCTTTGTTGAAATCTGACAAAACCAATACTGCGAACGATGACACGAAAATAGTTCTTCCAAGCGTTTCCATGACAACTTTAATAAAACATTATTATTGGCATGGAATGAGTAACGACATCATTTTATACATGAAAGTCTAATGCGAATATTTTCTTGATCTATTACATGCTGTCATCATTCTTGAGTGTTACAACATCAAATTTCTTACATTTATTTTTCGAGTTTAGTAGTTAGTAATAAACACAAGTTTTACAACAGAAATAAAACTTATTTTATATACAGGTTAGGACATCCTTATTAAGTTCTGACACATAACCTTAACTTT
The DNA here is from genome assembly GCF_054136105.1 of Typopeltis vanoorti. NCBI lineage: Eukaryota > Metazoa > Arthropoda > Arachnida > Uropygi > Thelyphonidae > Typopeltis > Typopeltis vanoorti. The sequence continues at coordinate 60,469,927 of NC_143573.1, read as the reverse complement.
TTTAATATTCTGTTTTTAAATTGCTGATTGCAAATCACAATGCACATTACCTGTACAATCATGTACTGAACATATTCTGAAGGACTGTAGTTTTTAAAAAAATAAGTTCAGTTGACTTTTCATCAAAACAGAATCTCTGCAGTTCTTCTCACTCACACTTTACTCAAAGTCATCATTGACAGTTTTGACTTAACACATTATTTGAATTGTATGTGTAGAGTTTAATTTCAGAATATCTGCTGGCGAGAATATTCAAACCCTTGGAGGGTAATGGATGGCAGTGCTGTAGCCAATGAAGTTCTAACTGAGGCTCGGCTATTGCTGTTATCCTCCGGCCACGATCAGAGCTTTAATAGCTCAATAACACCTTATCTCTATACTGTCCTCTACAGATAACGGGGAGGATGAAAAGCATTCTTGCTTCGCCCCTTTAAGCCAGTCCTTTTAAGGACTTACGAAAAAAAAGAAATATTCTGTATTGCAAGGAAAACATTCAAATATTTTATCTGTTTTTTTTCTTCCTACAGTGCGATTGATCTTTCGTCAGTTCGCATTACGAAAAATCGTTTTTGATCATCTGATGCAATGCACAAAGATTTATGGCACTGGTTATATGATCATTTATTGCACGGATGTCCTTATTTGTGTTACTCATATTGGACATTAATGAGAAAGCATCTGGTATTCGATGAGGATCACAATGAAGTCTCTTTTTTTTTTCAGAAAATATGAATAATGATTTTTATGATCGAGAAATAATTATTATTTAATTGTCAACACCCAAAAATTTCTATGATCCAAAACCCATTTATCTATCGTTCTGTATGTAGTAATGGCGCCTGTCTAATATTCCGTTTATGCATCCAACTGCTCAATATTTTAGAATTTCCTGAAATGTCATAAAGATCATTCATTATACATAGGTGTATTGACATTTTTTGCAGGATAAAATGCTAAACGCTTTTTAATGGTAAGCAACGCAGTAGAACTCCATGATGAAACGTAAGAATTTCCCACATAGAAAAATCACAATTTTCTATGTGGGAAAATTGTGATTTCATTACTTAATGGTAAGCCACCATCACCTTGATAACTGCTGATTTGAAAGGCTTGAAAAATTCGATGTTGGGTCTCTAGAATAGACTAACTCTTATTCGGCCAATGTGCGATAATTTTTCGACTTTTCTCCTGTGCGATTCACATAAAATGATAAAGCCATTAAAAGATTATGTTTAGCCACTTGGGGAAATCTTAGCAAATTATAATTATGCTACAACCTATGAACCTTTGTAGCTTTCTTCTCTCATCGATACATGTTACTACTCAGCATGCTATAAACTGGGAGATAGTTGTTCTGTGACCTGAGAGAAAATGAATTTGGCTAACTGAAGAGAAGACAATGAACTTTAACGAATCATTAAAGAAATAGAATCCTCTTTAATTATAACGAAAGGTTTACTGCTATGTTTTAGAAATCAATGAAGACATGCTTCTCTAGACAGAGGATTTGCTCCATTCAGTATTAGCGGAACTTCTGTGGGGACATGTTTATTTCTTATTTTGAGAAGGGTTAACCAGAAAGTGCACAGCTGCTGTTTCTATTGCTTTATTCACCATTTGTTCTTGTTTTTTATGTTTTTTTTTCAATTCATACTTTTTATTCATACTTAGCCTACGTATAGAGATGTATTGCATTCATCTCGCTTTCTTTTCCTTATCTTGATTTACTGCAATTTTTCTGATAATCCTTTCAATTAAGCATATTTTCTGTCTTCTGTCATTTTCTTTAATCGACTGGTTGAAGAATTAATAATTGTGCATCCCTAATCCTCCGTATAACATCTCGCGTTGGACTCTCGTAGCACATTAGTTTACAGTTTGTGATAATATGCAGCATCCTTCCATTAATAGTTCTTTGATTATTAGGGAGTTTTTATTTCTGTTTTTTTTTACGTGTGATTCCTTCTTAACTCATTTCTTTAAGTTTTCTTTCGCTTCATCTTAATATCTCACCCCTCATATTATACATAAGTTGTCATTCTCTGTTGTTATGAGCATTTAAATCAATTTATAAAAATTTAATTTTATTTTAATCATTCCTTATATTAAAAATATACTTTCGTGAAATAGTAATCAATACAATATATTGAAACATAAAACCAAGAAGAGAACAGAGAAATTGTTTTAATAGAATTGATGAATAACCTCGCGAATCGATGCATTCCTATTTGTTATACAAGGACAGCTGGGAAAGACCAACAGAACATATATTTACAAAAAAGATGGAAACCAAGAATGGTATATTTATTGATTGTTACCAAACAGATATATAGTTAGCGCTGTGATTGGTTCATTGATTTCATTGTTTCATCAATGATTGTTTAAAATGACACGTTTATTTGTATCAAATATATAACGTTATGAGCATTTTCTATCATTTGTAGGTGAGAGGGAGGTTCTTAGAAATAAACATATCTGCAACCACGTGTTGTGTGGTGTTGCACGCAATTTTCTAATCCGTTAATTTTGCTTATATTTCCAAGAAACATCGCTTATACTCTGAGGAATCCTACCCATTCAAAGCGAGTACCGGACAATCAAAACATTGTAATCTCTTTCTCAATGCTGTGACGAAACTAAATGACTCAAGAATCGATGAGTGGGATTAAAATGTACAGAATTAAGCGGTTGCCTTTGTTTATTGTGCTAGAATTACAGATAGGCTTTCGGAAATTGTTGACGTAAAAGGACTTACACGCAACATTTCAGTACCACCAGAATATGGACACAATTTGCCTTTATGATGAGACATTCCAAGATATAGATGCAAGAAAAAAATAAAGTTATCCATAAAATGTCATGTGACAAAATAAATCCTCCGGATCACATGCACGTGTACTACCTATTTATGAGATTACTCTTCCCTGTTTATTTATTTATTACTTTATTTTTCTCTTTTTTTGATTTCCCACTTCCATCTACGGATTTTCTGGAAACCATAATTGGAATCTTTAGTTTTATTTCTCTTTTTTCTTAAGCGATGACTCTCAAAATATTCATTTTAGTTCTACGTCTTTATTATTTCATTTCTTATCCTCACTTTTAGGCATCGTTTGCTGATGTGGGAGTATATATATATAAATTAGACTTCGCAGTTTACTATAGTTTAGTTTGAAGCATGTAGTAAATATGCAATGGTCTACAAATCCACAGTGGATTATTGCTTCTCCGTGATATTTGTGGTTGTGAAATCTAAGGAAGCAATTCGTATAAATCAGCATTCTGTTTACCCTACAAGCCTGTAAAACACGAATAGTTGCGTTTCGGATTGAATTGGAAATTTGTACGTCTTGTTTAGTAATTTTTATCCTGCTGTTTTAAAAAGAGATCTAAACCTTATGAAAATGTAATTCACATTACAGACTAGATGACGTTTTCCACCAAAAAAAAAAAAAAAAAACAGATTTTTGACTGGAATTACTTCATCGCTTCTTACTATGTTTAAGGATCACTAGTTAAATGTGAAAATGTATGCTAAAATAAAAATATTATCAAAATAAATCGCCAATCAGTTCTCAATGATTTCGGCGCAAGCTTCATGTCATTTATTATTGTTAAGAATAAGGAAAACACACCATTTAAACTCAATATTAATATTTCTTTAAATAGTGGAAAAGTTCTTGCTTCATATAGTGAAAATATATTATGAATTCATCATTATTTTAAATCCAAATATTTCTAACTTAATTAAAGTTTTTGAAATTGGCTCAAATCCGAAACTGTAACTTCAAATATTTGTAAAGACAAATAAAAGCAACTAAATTTGGTTAAAAAAAGATATATATGCGAATAAAAGTGTTAATCCCATTCATACGTTATGTCTCTAAATAACCACAAAAATTTATTCTTCCACTGTAATTTCCTTAACCAGTCTTCCTGGAATGCTATTGTCCATCAATGCAATACATTTGCTAATGTTTACCTTGTTTTTTTTTGGAGGGGGGGGGGGCTTTTTACTTGACAGTTCTTTTAAACACTTGATACGTCTCTCCCTGTATTCAAACTCAAATCTTTAGAACAAAAGCTCAGTGTTATCCTTCTATAATACCTTTACAGCATCTTCAGATTTCATTTGCAGTTTTCTGGAGGAAAAAACCTCTGCCTCCGTATGAGACTGGCTAACTCACCTTTAGCCTAAAGAGACCAGATAAAGATTCCTAGCGTCTTTCCTACCAAAAGGCTATTCGTATATTCAAAATATAAATTATACAAAATTCATCTTCTTATATAAATTACATAAAATTCATCTTCTTACACACGTCCATTTCTGAGTCCACTTCATTGGGTCCAGCTTTTTATTTATGTGCATTTATGCCATAAAACGTAAGCCTTTATATATATGTGTAATTAATTTCTTAACTTGGGGATACTGTATATTAGGGTTACCAAGTAATTTTATAAACTTGGTTATTTTAACTCCTAATCCCAAGCTATGCAAACAATTAAGTTGCGCCTGAAACATAGTTCGAGTCTAAAGATGGTATAACACCAGGACAACTCATTGTAAAGGTGGGTAAAGCTCTGATCACTATTCTTCGTATTTTCCCATAATGTAAAGCACATCTCACTAGGAGATGTATACTGACCCCACCCATAATGCATTGCAGTATACATCTTCTAGTGAGATGTGCTTTACATTATGGGAAAATACTAAGAATAGTTATCAGAGCTTTACTCACCTTTACAATGAGTTGCCCTGGTGTTGTAACATCTTTAGACTTGAACTTTGTTTCAGGCGCAAACTTAATTGTTTGCATACTTGGGATTAGGAGTTAAATAACCAAGCTTATAAAATTACTTGGTAACCCTAATATATATATATATATATATATATATATATATATATATATATATATATATATATATATATATATATATATATATATATATATATATATATATATATATATATATATATATATATATATATATATATATATATATATATATATGGAGCCTAGAAAACATGTGTGTGTGTGTATGTGTCCAGGCTCCATGCTGTATCGCCTTTCAACAAAATACCGTACTTAATGTTTTTATCATTACATTTTTTTAATCTACTTGAATACGCTATGCGCTACTGTTAGAAACGCGAGGAAGTTGTTTATTTAAAAAATGCCAAGTCGTTCTGTATTATATGCACAAAAGATGTCGTTAATGATGTGGTATAGAGATATACTGTTGATGAATTCTTTCGTACAGGATCGGGTGACTTTTTTTTTTTCTAAAAGAGAGGAAAGTCCAGACGAGAGTTTCCTGTGTTAGAAGTTTCTTTAGAAAATGAAATCAAAACAGATTTTTTTCTTTAAGAAAAAATTAAGTGGAACATCGCATCCTTGAAGTACATAAAGTCGTGTTCTATATATAAATATAATTTAGAATGCACCTTAATGCTTATGTAAAAAACAAAATGGAAAAGAAATGGTTTGCACAATATACTGCAGAAATTGATATAAAATTGTTATCTTTTTTATCAAGAATAGAGAGAGAAGTTAAACTTTAATGGCAATTCTATTCGTGTCTATTAAATGCTCTTAGACTTCTTGCATCTCAACATCAACTACTTGGTTTTCGGAGGTAGAGAGTTAGCGATGGGATTATTTCTATGCGCTAATATGAACGGGATATTGCCTTTCAAAAAGATACGTAAATCATTTTCCGTATATTAAAAATAATGGGATAATAGTTTGATGTTATGTCATTAATGCAAACAACTTTAGGCATGAATTTCCATAGCTTCCGAAATATTGGTAGTACTAGAAAAAATATAACTCTTAAGATAAACTGTTCATTATCGTACTAATTAAAAGACCCGAACTCTTTTCATTACTTACAAAGGAGTCTAACATATAATAATAACTAAAATTAATAATATATTAATCAGTGCACGAAGTAATAAATAAATAGTTATTTATTTACAAAATAATATATTACGCATTTATTCTGCTTGCCGATAAAACTGAATTTGTTTATCACTTTAATACTTACTACACGTGTTCTACAGTTTCTGTTAGAGAAGACGTAGACAAATTGTAATCATATTTAAACATCATTCTAATATAATAACTTTAGCGTTTTTAAAATATCAATTAAATCTAAAGTTATCTTTCGTTAGAGTGTCGTGTTTGTGCGCATCCAGAAATCACGTCAGTGAAATCCATTCGAGCGTGTTGAGTATTAAACATAAGAGCTGCGAGAAAGTCCGCATCTCACTTCTTTCAACTGGAAATTTACTTATAATCTTCTTTCCTTTTTGATAATATACTTATGCGTTTTAAGATTTACTTAGCTTCGTAGGCGTTGAGGTAGCAAGTTCTGAGAAATATTTTCGTAAATTCTTATATTTATAACTGCGAGAAATCTTCATATTTTTAATGTTACATCAATCCTCCGATAAAGAGCACTTACTTCAGGCAAAGAATTGACGTTCTTCACGCTTTTCATTGTAATAGACTGAAGAATTAATTTTTACAGTATGATAAAGATAGAAAAAATAACACTAAAATAAAATTAATAAATATTTTTGATTACATGTATTTGTAGCCGAATCTGCGGCATTTATGAAATGAAAACACAGACTAGTTACTTATTTTTTCTCATTGACTAACATTTTTTATTTAATTTAAACTAGTTTCAAACAAAGAAATGTTGAATCTCTTATTCACAAAAAAATTATTATAAAAAAAACACACGTAATGAAGTAATTCCAAACAATCATAAAAATCCTTGTTTCGCATTTTAATTAGACTATTTTAATGGAGAAATCGGACAAATAATTCGAAATAATGCAAAATATGTTACAAAGAATGATAAATTGTCGAATGCAGTCGTACATACTACGTCACAAACAGTTTTGATTCAATTGTTGTAATAACGAATAGCATTCTTATTTGATTACTTGCTATTCGTTATTAAAACAATTGAATCAAAACTGTTTGTGACGTAGTATGTACGACTGCATTCGACAATTTATCATTCTTTTTAACATATTTCGCATTATTTCGAATTATTTGCCTGATTTCTCCACTGAAATGGTCTAATTAAAACTAAACTTCAATAGATTCCGTTCACTCATAGAAGAATTGTTATTTTATGCTTACAGACGGATGGGACGGACTCAAAAAAAAAACTAATCGAAGAGCTACTTAAACTTTTTTGCCGAAACATACCTAATAAAAACTGAAGACTTCCCAGTCTCTTTGAAACCGCAAATACCAACAACAGTTCATGTCCGTAGAAGGCAGATAATTTGCATATCATACTCAGTTCCTAATACAAAAGAAGTCTACACCGTAATCAGCTAATGTACCTGGAACAATATTCAAGCAGCCAGATTGGTTAGGTTAGCTAAGGTAGAGTTTTTAAATGTAGCCAAGACTTAAACAATATTTCAAAAGCTCCTTCCAAGACTCTTTTGCAACCAACGATACTTTATCCTTTTAAGGTTAACCGTATTTTTTTGCTTCTGATGAAAAAAATGCATATGTCTATGCGTCCTTTACTCAAGCATATATAACAAAGAAAGTCGGTCTCTTTAATGATAAACAGAATTTTTTAAATCAACAAATAAATTTGCAATATTGATTTGCATTATTGATTTGCATTATTGATTTGCATTATAAATACAAATTAATATAAAGCTGGAATTTCTAAAAATATCATCTGATAAGCTATATTTTAAAAATATTTGATAATAATTGTAAAGCAAGAAAAATAAAATATGAAATACAATGGAAAAAATTAGTTTTTCTTTATGTTTGATGAATATTTTATTACTTTTATATAAATACCTTTTTATATTATATATCTATTTTACATATTATATAAACGCAAACATATTTCGCAAGGGAATTTTGTAATCAATCGACTGTGAGATGCGGTGATTGATTTATTCAATTCAATACCCTTGGAGGGTAATGGATGGCAATGCTGTAGCTAATGAGTTTTAACTGAGGCTTGGCTATTGCTGTTACCCTCCTGCCATGATCAGAGCTTTAATTGCTCAATACTACCTTATCCCTACACTGTCCTCTACAGATAACGGGGAATATGAAAAGCATTCTTGCTTCGCCCCTTTAAGCCAGTCCTTATAAGGACTATTTCGCAAGGGGTGAAGGGTGAGAGTACGAATCCACCGTGAGATACGGTGATTGATTTTATATGAGATGCCCATATATAGGGTAACGGATGGCAATGCTGAACCAGTGAAGTTTAACTGAGGTTCGGCTGTTGCTGTTATCCTGGGTAAATGAGTTCGCTCTCTTAGGTTTTGCCCTAAGGGAGCACTTTGAGTCTCCGGGGAAAGTGTTCTCCGGCACGGCCCGCTGAGGGGTACTTGCCGGTGAATTATTTTCCTCGGAATGTGAGCGGTTCTGCTCGGTACTCGAGTTTCACTGAGTAGAACCAACGCTGAGATTTGGACGGTCTTTCGCCCACGAATGAGTGGCCTAGAGATCGTCCGATATTTTTGAGATATCACCTTTACTTACATACGGTGATTGATTTTATATGAGATGCCCATATAGGGTAACGGATGGCAATGCTGAACCAATGAAGTTTAACTGAGGTTCGGCTGTTGCTGTTATCCTGGATTAATGAGTTCGCTCTCTTAGGTTTTGCCCTAAGGCAGCACTTTGAGTCTCCGGGGAAAGTGTTCTCCGGCACGGCCCGCTGAGGGATACCTGCCGGTGAATTATTTTCCTCGGAATATGAGCGGTTCTGCTCGGTACTCGAGTTTCACTGAGTAGAACCAACGCTGAGATTTGGACGGGCTTTCGCCCACGAATGAGTGGCCTAGAGATCGTCCGATATTTTTGAGATATCACCTTTACTTACACATACGGTGATTGATTTTATATGAGATGCCCATACTGAACCAATGAAGTTTAACTGAGGTTCGGTTGTTGCTGTTATCCTGGGTTAATGAGTTCGCTCTCTTAGGTTTTGCCCTAAGGGAGCAATTGAGTTACCGGGGAAAGTGTTCTCCGGCACGGCCAGCTGAGGCGTACTTGCAGGTGAATTATTTTCTTCGGAATGAGCGGTTCTGCTCGGTGGTCGAGTTTCACTGAGGAACCAACGCGGAGATTTGGACGGTCTTTCGCCCACGAATGAGTGGCCTAGAGATCGTCCGATTTAAGCCAGTCCTTATAAGGATAAGGACTATATATTTGTCAAGTGGGAATCATTGAGAGTGTGTTCTCTGCTTTTGGCTTTTGATGTGAACGGACGTATTGTTTTAGAATGAGCCTGATTACTTTGTTTACAAGGTTTTTCACGAAATGCGCATTGCACTGGCGCAGACACAGTTTGTTTCACACTGTCCCCGTCTGCATGAAACATGCAAGCGGTCTAATGGCCGGCAGGTCCCACCCGCAATGAGGACCAGTGGTGGATTTATGGTTTTATTTAGGGAGATAGGATTTCAATGTGTGGCCAAGTGATTTCGTGACACTCCTTTTGCCTACTGTAGGACAGCTAGTTGTATTTTATTGCTGGTAGACACCCCAGAGTGTCTACGGGATTTGCTAGTGAACCCTCAAAAGTCCACAGGATTATCTTTAACCTGCTCAGGACACCTGAGCAGGTTAAAGTCTTTACACATTTCTAAATTATTGTTGTCATGGCAAAGCTTCTGAATGAGGCCAAATTCGAGAAAGTATACATGGAATTCCTCAGACTAGGAAAGATGCTGAATGATAATTGGCCGGGAAAAGTCAAGCTCTTTGACACATTCCCCCCCTCTCAGCAGTCACAGAGGGCAATATGAATGACATAAGTGAAGAGCCAATAACTCTGATTCAGTCAGAGTTATCAGATTTTGCACACTTCCCAAGTATGGAAGATGCTACATCCCAAGACAGCAGTTATCATACCTTGGAAACAGATACAGAGCTCCAAATGATCAAAAAGAAGAGTAAAATCTCCAATACCAATGTGGAAGAACCCAAAACAACAGGGATGAAAGCACTCAATGTTCCTAAAGAAAAAATACCATCAGTCATCTTAAGGGATAAGGAAAAATGGATCCATGTCTCGTCAGCCCTCGGAGAAACCTCTCATTTTTATGGACCAAAAACTCAGATGAGGGAGTTAAAATACAACCCACTACTGTCTCGGATTACAGACAGATGACGGACTAAAAATAACAACTGAGCCACTTAGAAAGAGGGCATCAGCTGGACAGTGTCATAGATGCCAAAGGTTCGGGCACACCCAAAAATTATGTAAGTCAGCCCAGGTGCTTGTAGTGCAGTGAGGGACACCAGACCAGCACCTGCTCCAAGCCAAGCACTACTCCTTCCTGCTGTGCAAACTGCAGAGAACTTCACCCCGCCAACTACAAGGGATGCCCTTTCAATCCAAAAAATCGAGGGTCAGCAAACGCTAATCTTGTTCCTCTTCGTAATGACACTATAAGCAACCTAGTGGGCCGTCCCCCAGTTCGACACGCCTCACCTTCAACCACACAGGAAGGAACACGACCCACAACCACGATCGAAACATATGCTGAGGCTGCAAGCAGTGAGTTACCTATATCTTTCTAGCCACGATGCTGCAGGAATTCAGCAAGACAAGCCCTTCACCATCTTCCAGAAAGGGATTCCTCCAAGGCACTCAAACCATTATAACAGCCATCTGTCATGAGTAAAAAATTTAAACCCAAGTCTCTCATGATAGTGGCATGGAATGCGAATGGATTAATGAACAAAGGTCTTGGAGCTTCAAGAATTTGCGATTCGTCTCAGTGCTGATATTATCCTGATTGGTGAAACACACCTAAGATCAGCCAATAACCCTAAAATCGGTGGATACACTATGTACAGAAATGACAGAACTGGTGCGAGAGGGGGAGGCACTGCCATATATATTAAGAGATACCTGAATCATAATACAATAGCCAACCCTCAAATCGTAAACCTCAAGGTGACAGGGGGTGGAGGTACATACCAGCAATGCTGGCAGTCTCAAGATTTATGCTGCTTATATGTCCCCGACCATTCCTCTGTTAACAACTGATCTGAACTCCATATTTGGACAAAATGATTCCATAATAATAGCAGGAGACCTCAATTCAAAACACACAGCTTGGCACAGCTCTACAATTAACCGCAAAGGCTACACACTATTCAACTACGCAATGCTGAACTCTGCAGTATTGACAGGTCCCACCGAGCCCACTCACTTTAGCCCATCAGGTAGCTCAGATGTGTTAGACATCGTCATTTTTAAAAATATACGATACCAATTCAAATTGGAATCAGTCAACGAATTATCTTCTGACCACAGTCCCATAGTGCTTAATCTAGGTTCATCAGATCAATTCTCTCCTCCACACACATTCATACCTTGGGATAGGTTGGCCAAGGTCTTTCCAGATTATATTGGTCCAGTATCAGTAAAAAGGAAGAAATTGACACAGCAGTAAATAACTTAACCATACAAATTCAGAAAGCAACAGAATCAGTCAGGCAATGCACTGTCTTCCACACAACCAACCGCATCCCAGAGGAAATCATGGATCAAATCAGAGCATAAAATAGAGCCAGAAAGAGATACCACACACCCGGACCCCACAAGACAAAGCAATCCTGAATAACCTAAATAGACAAGTGCGTGAAACTCTTCAAAAACAAAGAAACCACCAATGGGAATCCAAATTTGCTAACATCAAGACTGAAGATCACTCCTTCTGAAAATTCCTAAGAGCCATCCGCACCAAAATGCAACTCATACCCCCTATACAAACAAAAAAGGGAACAGTTCAAAAAGATGAAGAGAAAGCTGAAGCACTAGTAAATAACCTTGAATCTCAATGCAGTCCATCTTATACAAATCTAAATATCAACCTTATGCACAAGATTCACCGTCCTGTTAGGACAACTTTATGGCAGCACACTGTTAATGCTGAACACATCACTCCGACTACTCCGGTTGAAGTAATAAATATCGTCCCTAAATAATAAAAAGGCTCCAGGACCTGATGGCATAACTAACCGAATAATAAAACTACTCCCAAGAAAGACCATAGTTCATCTCGTCAATATTACCAATGCAATTTTCAGATTCTAGCATTTTCCCACTGCGTGGAAAACAGCCACCATCGTGCCACTGAAGAAGCCAGGAAAGACCCCTCACCTTCCCGAGAGCTATAGACCATTCAGCCTAGGAAAGGTAACAGAGAAAGTGATCCTCAGAAGACTACAAGCAGAAACGGATAGGTTAGGAATTTTGCCTGACGAGCAGTTTGGCTTCCCCAAGGGCCATAGTACAGCTCAACAAATCCACAGGCTAGTAGAAATCATTAGGAAAGGTTTCAATTGGAAAATCAGTACTGCAGCCATCTTCATCGATGCAGAGAAGGCGTTTGACAAAGTTCAGCTTTCCAAACAAGTTGATAAAAATACTCCACTCATACCTGAAAGACAGATATATGCAGGTCAGGATCGGAGAATCGATTTCGTCCAGACGCAGGGTCTTCGCTGGAGTACCCCAGGGCTGTCTTCTGGCCCCTCTCCTGTTTTCAATCTACGTACGTAGCAGATATCCCTCTGAACCCGATAACAACATTCACTGCATTATATGCAGATGATACTGCATTAATGCAGATGATACTTGCCATTAATGCAGATGATACTGCATTAATGGCAAGATCTCTGAGCCCAAAACTGGCAACTAAAAGATTGTAAACCAGTATACATGTATTAGAGAGATGGCTGGCGGACTGGAGGATCCAAGTTAACCCACAGAAGAGTTCAGCCATACTGTTTACAAGGAAGAAAATCCACAGTATGGAGGACATTCATCTTTTGGGAGTTAAGATTCCGTGGCAGAGCAAACTCAAATATCTCGGAGTGATCCTCGATAGAAAACTTCTATTCAGCAATCATATAAGACACATTACTTCAAAGATATCCAAGGTCATAGCCCAACTCTACCCTGTAATCAACAGACAAAGATAATTGAATACACAAACAAAATGAACAATTTACAAGATGTTGATTCGGCCGGTCATCACTTATGCGTCCCCCGCATGGAGCCACACCGCAAATACAAATATTCTAAAACTACAGAGATTGCAAAATAAGGGCCTGAGAATGATTCTGGATGCCCCTTGGTTTATCAGAAACACCCAGATCCATAGAGAAGGTGGTTGCTAGTCATTACCAAGACTAGCAACCACCCAAACCCGTTGATCAAGGAAGCTTCGGAATATAACGAAGCGGAAAGCTACAAATATAAAAGGCCAAAATATATCTTAAGTACAGCTGAACACAACGAATTTCACTGCCCTCAATGGGTGAGCATGTGCTCATAAACAATCCATTCAAAGTTTTTCATCTCAGACAAAGGAGAATACGAAAAGCAATTTTGCTTCACCCATCTAGCCAGAAATGTTATTCGTAAGTTTCTTTGTCTAAATTCTATTTTGATACTTTCAAATTTCTCTACGGATTGAATAAAAACTTAATGGATGTTGACAAATTATTATATAATTTGTACCTAAAATTTATGCACTAATGACATCAAAGATTTGAAGAGAACAATGTTTTGAGAATAATTCATAAATATGATATTTGCAGTTTCGGATTTATTTTAAAATAACTGGTTGTCTATTATAAAATCTATTCTCACTGTTGAAAGACTGTGTCATCTATATTAATGTAGGAACAAAGATTTAAATTGTTGATCAAGAGAGGAATAACTTAATAGTAATAAGCATCAAACATTCTGCTATTCAACAATTATTGCAATGTAAAAATTGGTATTTAATTTTTAATTACTAATTTTATTTTTTCAATAGGCACAACGATATGTTACAATGGACGTAGGTCCTTTGTTTGATTTTATTTGAAAGCGATGTAAATATTACGCGAAAAGAAACCATTGACTATTCAATGACATATTCCACTATGTATAAAATATGGAAAAGTTGGAAACCCTTTGACCTTAGTTTTCGAAGTCGGTTGCGCTTTTTACTGTTAGCAATAAATAAGCGGAATATAAAATAGGGAATATATTATTAATAGTTAGTTCTGTTTTGTGTATAAGTCATATTTCAAATAACTGCGATTTTTTCAAAGGCGGACTTTATGTTTTCTAGAATTTCTGAAAAACAATAATGTGATTCAGAACAATAAACAGTAAAAATTCCATCAAGTTTTAAACAAAGTCATTTCCATATGAGAAATTTAGGGATAAGATTCCTTATTTGCATGAAAATGCGAAAAATATGCGTGGCTGTCCTATTTAAATACCATTCAATAAAAATAAATACGGCACACCTATTAATTTTCCACATAAATAGAACTTTTTGGTGAATGCCAAACGCTCATCATTCATTAATAGTTATGTAATAAGCACGCATGTCCCTATAGAGAGTTTTTTTTCTCTTTAATACAAAGAGGGAAACAAATCACATCTATAACCTCCAAAAGGTCCTTTCGTATCAGAGAACGATGAAAGAACTGAAACTGATCGTATTTATTTCAGATAAATTTCTTAAATTGTAAGAATAAGTGAAGTAATAAAGCTTTATTCATTTTAAATGCTAGTTTTTAATTGTTTCAATCAACAAATAAATTTACTATATTGATTTGCATTATAAATAGTCTATAAAGTTTAATTTCTAAAAATATCATCTTATAAGCTATATTTTAAAAATATTTGATAATAATTAAAGAGCAACAAAAATAAAATATGAATTACAAGGAAAAAATTTAGTTTTTTTTATGTTTAATGAATATCTGATTAATTTTATTAAAACACCTTTATATATTATATATCTACTTTTATATATAATGGCTTTTAAGGTGCGATTATCGATAACATTGGTATCTGTAATAAATTACGGGTAACGGGTACCTAAGAACACTAAAAAAAAAACATTCTGGTGGTTGATAGATGAGCTACTTCCTGCGGCTACCTACCGATTCTTTTGTGGAAATAGAAGTCGAAGGAACTTGATCGTAAATCTTATTTGTGATAATAATTTGGAACCTTGTAACATAACGAGTCTTTTAGTTGAGTACGTTACTTATTCATGATCTCGTTTGCCGGAGCGTGAGTTGGAATCAGACCAAACAATCATACTGGATTAGGCGACAACACGAAACCCAAAATTTAATCCAGTAATCTTCTGCTTCGGTCGGTTTTCTGTAGCGCTCTCGCTGAAAGAGAAAGATGACGAAACCTGTAAGGTGAAAGAAAAGGGAAACGAGAGATAGGGATATTTTTGTTCGTTTGGTGTTGTTCATGTTGTTTGGTTTTCAGTAGATTACGTCAATTTGAGAAGTTTTTGAGAGATAGAATCAACTTAGATTTGACCCACAATTTTATAGCATAATCTACCATGATGTCAATTAACTCTTCCTCTGTGTTCATATTCACTGCATATTTATTAACATAATGAAGTAATCAGACAAAGTGATATCATCTGGGTTGATTCCATATATATATATATATATATATATATATATAATGAACTCAGGTAAATATGGTACACGTGAAATCAAATTGTTTAAAACTGTAACGGTAAGTAGATTTTATTCTCTGTGAATGAGTTTATCCTAAAAGCCATCGCACTCAGTTTTGACGATGTCATAAGTATATTTTAAGGAAGTAAACACTTTTAACTAGTTGTTATCCTTTAAATGAACACGTGACTATAAACTAGACTTCCGTAATTATGGAATGCATCAGTGTATTGATTTCAGTTCTGTTAGTTCTGTTACTTAAACAGAGTACTAGAATAAATAATGGAACCTCAGTTTAAGGATATGATTTTGAAACATTCTGCTCAACAATGTGAACTTGAATAAAAAATTTTTCTCTACATTCTTCCTCGCTAGCGTATTATACATATTACATATTACATAATACATATTACACAAAGCATCATGTGACTTTCGGTATGGAAAAGATGTGGGTTCGATTCTCATCATGTCATAAGAATATAACAGTTTGTTTTTCCTTTTTCTCCCTCAACTGAAAATGTATTAACTGTTATCATGTGGCGATGTCATCAATATTGTTTTTTTCTTCGCAAAACTAGCAGAATGCAGGAACAATTCTGAAGGGTCGTTGGAGCTTCATGAAAATTGCACTGTGGTCATCCGCAATGAGTCCTGAGACATTGTGGCGGTTTCATATAATACTAATAATTTGCAGAATATATTGAAAGTAAATAAATTCTTAGATTAAACACAAAGAATTTTTTAGAAATATTTTTATTTTGTATTTTGTTCCAGGAAAAATATTTCTAAAAAAATTCTTTCTGTGTTTAATTTTGCTACTACTCTGTTTATATCTGTTAAAACAAATAACCAAGATATCAGAACAATCAGAATATTTTTCGTTATTATTGATTTGTCAATAACGAAGACGATCCATGACATTCGCTAAGTTCATATTTCGACACAGTGAAAGGTTGACGTAGATGTGTCTGATTGACAGACAAAAAAAAGGCGATCATTACTTGTTCTCTATACCTAACGATGGAGCATTTTCAAGTCACTAACGTTACAAATAATGATCAAATCATTGGAAATTATTTAAGAAAAGGAACTGTACAATTGTTGCTTATTTCGAAGCTTTACTTTTCAAAAGAGAATGGTTCTATCAAACCTTCTTTATCATTGTTGTCACTGTTTCCACAAAATATATTAAAGATTAATATCGTTGACGTTTATTAAACATTGCAATGATTTAATGAAAACACGGAATAAAAACTATATTTTGATCACTGTGAACCAGAAAACAGCTTTGGTTTAAAATCGCTACGTAGTACTTTAAATATACTACTCGAATTAAATATTTGTATTACATTGGTATTTCACAGATATCCAAACTGTATTTTGGATATCTGTGATGTATAACTCAATAACTGAATAACTTGCAATCCATTTGGTTTAGATAGATCATTGTAGGCGTACCATCCGTCCGATTTGGATTAAAATCGGGCCATTGTTCCTCCTATCCATATAGTTCTGTTGAAGATGCTCCTCTGGCTTGCGCCTAACATTCCGCTTCATCCTAATGGTTCGTTAGTTAGAATTACAGAGCGAGCAACAAAGAATAATTTAACTGCTGTTAACTTGAGTTTATATGACGATTTGTCTGTCTCGCAGAATACCAAATGGGAGGTGGGTGTCAGGGATGTCTGCTACCTGAATTCGGCTAATTCTCCTTCTGTTTGAAATCTCTGTAAAGCCTTCTCGCCCTTCAGATGGAATTTTAATCGACTTCATTCCAACCGAAGGGCAAATGTTCGTAATATCTTCAAGAAAGCTCCGAAGCAAAAAATTATCTCCATGATTCATGACTTTGTTTCATTGTGTCTTTTCTTTAGTTAATTTCTGTTAATATATCAACGAAATTAAGACATTAAAATATTAAGTGAATTCTTTGTGTTTTCTTAACCGGGTAACGCATTGAAATAGCTTTGTTCAATTTATTTAATGTTATTTAATTTTTAACGAAGATTACGATCATTTTGTGTGGAAAGGATCTTTTGTTTGTTATTCGAAACGACTCATGTCCTTTACAAGACAAAATATTTCAAATAAATTACTTAGAATTCTGCAATGCTAAGTAGGTTTTATTAAGGGTCTCATTTCTAAGGATTTATTTGCATGTCAACTGAACTGGGAGTTTAGAATTACTCAAAGCATGTTTATATATTACGTAATTAGAATCAATTAATATTTGGCCTTGTAATTAAGAAAATAGCTGTGTGAAAAATCGAAAATTAGTGTTTGAATAAGATTTTATATAAGATGAATGCGTATTAATGATGTCACAACAAAGAGAAGGTTGGGAGGATGCATTTACCTCATGGAGATACCTAAATGAGGAAGCCAATGACAAGTCCATACTGCACTTATCTAACAAATTAATGTAATATTTATAAAATATCCGATATTATAAAACATAATTATGTGATCAGTTTATGTAATCTATACGTTGGTAAAGTACCTGATTCAGATTCTAGTCACTGGGTTGAGAAACTTCTTATTCTTTCAACAAATATTTACTTAATTAATCGATATTTGGCCAGGTGGGTGGGTAGTATTTTTTCCCAGAAGAAACGTGTTTTCTTAATCCCTCCAACTCAGAAAAAACGCAGATACAAATGCCCAATATTTTGCAGCCTAATAGTATATTACTAGGGATTAGGAATAAGAGATGGTGTGTTTTCTCTTCGCCTTTCATCTTATCACACTGTCTAGAATGCACTTAACCTTCTTCAATGTTGAAAGTTGAGGATATGCTGTTAATCGATTCCCAAAAATTTGTTGTTAAAGAATATTGCACTTCCGTTAGTAATTGAAAATGCACTGAAAGAATTTTTATGTTTGTGTTTTTATTATTTCCATTATACAATAATACATATAATGGCATTATTGTATGAAATGCACTATAAATTTATCATATTTATATGTATAGCTTTTCATGTTTTACCATATGAGCCGAAATTCCTTGCCAGGTTTTTATATTAAATCGTAGAAGTCATTGGTGATATGATTATCTCATCTGCAACTTCTAATTCCAAAACGATACATTTGGCTATCTCATCCATTCAGTTGGCTACTAATATACCAGATATATCGTATAACCCGGCTTGGTTGGCGTAAGCGTTCTCAACCCCTAAGGCTTTGGGTTTAAATCCTGCCTATGTAAATTTGCAGTCCACATTGATTTTTAATAGTCATGAGATGCAATAGTATCTGTAATTTAAGAGAGATGTATAATATGATTAATAAATGACGAATTTGGGCATTTATTTGAAATCTCTCACATCATTTTTCCGTTATAGGGCAATACAGCCTTCTAATGTATTTTTATTCACTCATCTGCAAAGAGAAGCATAAAAATGATTTCTATGCCTTATTCGTATTTCCAAGCGGCAATAGGTAATAATATAATTCAACATCAGATATGTTTTTCCTAAATAATTTTCTAGATACTGTATCATCTTCAAGATAGGAATACTTCGATTCCTTAGGCATATACCTATAGTTTTCTCTAGAAACAAAGAGAGAATTGAGGAGGAATGAGTTGAATGGCTATGATGTGACCTTTGGGCAGTTGATGATGAATGGACTCTACAATTCGTGCGTCTACTGATGCTGTGTTCTTTGCTCTCCTCATTGTTGCTTACAACTCCTCGCGAGATAAACAATGTTGTTTTCCACTGTCAGGTTTCTAGAAAATTTCCCTGAAGACATATTCTAAAAAAAAAACATCTTAGACTTTGAAATATTGCACTTAAAAAAAAAAAAAACTTTATTTCAGTTCCAGGCTCATAAGAATAAAACTACTTCATAGTCGGAATGTTAACACAGAAGAGGAAATACATCCAAAAAAAAAAACGAAAAAAAAGATTAATTTTACCATCGCATACCAGCAATGCTAATACCTTTAACTAGATCGAGTTTGGTGTAACCCTTTTTAAAAATCATAGATTTTTATCAATGCTATTTATTTCAAATAATGCAATAGTATAGCTTCACAAAAACAGTTTCTTATCAAGGTTTATTATTTTCTGATATTTCTATTGACTTCTGATTCATTCTCAAGAATGTACAACATATCAAAAGTAATTGCATTTGTAGATGGCTGGAATAGCGTCTTTGAACAGGAACCAGAAGACAGACAAAGTGCTCTGGTATGATATATCAAGTATGTTCTCAGACTGCGTTCTCTTTTGTGGAATCAAAACTGGAGTTTGCTTGAGAAAAAAATTCAATAAATCCCATGCTTTGTCTGGATCTACGTAAATGACTCCGGATTGAAAAAGACTTAAAAAGATATTGAGTCTTTAGTCGATTAGAACAAGGGTATGTTAAAGTAGTGAAGAAGCGGTCCATAGAAGCGTAACTGTGATATTAAGAAATAACTAAATGGTTCATTTACCTAAGTGGTCATTTCTATCATTTTTCGTGTGGGTATACAATTCAATAAACAGCTCGTGGTATTTGTTAAAGACTGCTAATGTTCTTTGTCATTTTAAAATTCAATCATTTGTATTATCAGTGTTCTTTAATGTTAGATTCTGATGTCTAACCATGCTGGTTTCGGTAAGATCAAGGCCTCCTGGTTGGTAAAACATGATTTCGAATTCCATCCGAGACAAGAATAGCACGTCTAGGAACTTAAGTGCAAATGTGTTTTCTCTTTCAAACTGAGGGCATTCTTTAGGAAATCTCACGGATTTTCTTCGGTGAAGCAGACAAACCAGCCATAGAAGGGACGCGTCGATAGACATATCAGACAATGAAGATAAAATGAATCTGCTATCGTTATTCCCAAGAGATATAGGAGAGAATTAAGAATGTCTGTCGTGTCTATTTTGGAATATTATATTAAATTTCCTCAAATTCAAGAAACTACAAGTAAAAACTCTGTTTGAGTTATATGCTAGATATTATCTTATGCTTCTGAAACATCGTCAACAATAAAAAGAAATAGAAAATTTATTACATTTAAAAGAAATGTATCGAGAAGGATTTGAATCATAACAATCGGAATATTAGACTCCATAAACGCAACAATAACAAATACGAAATCTGTTTCAAAGACATGATTTATATCCTTCATGGTATAAAGTTTGGTATTTCATATCAATGGTTTGGTTCTCGATACCATGTTTGGAGAGAGGATGACAAATTGATCATTGGAGAAGAAAGGAGTTGTAGGAAGACTGTGAGCAAGATAGATGTGTATTCATTAAAGCTATATGAAATCAACGAATTCGTTACTTCACATGCAGCATATGCTAGAGACAGATGGAGAAAATGTTGAAGAAAAGCTGTTGAAGAAAATGAAGAACGAGCAGAATTTTTATTAACAAATTACCGAATGTATCTTTAGGAAACGTCAGATAATTAGAACAGATAGAATATCTGGTGTATTAATGGTGAAATGAACGTTAGGTTGTTTCGAGCAACCAACTGTATTTATGAATACGACTGCATTTCAATTTGGATCAATCTCAGTTCGCATATATTCAGTTCATTATAAATGATTTGACATAGAATACTGTATAATACTGTATATATGTAATATTTGAGGGCATTTATTACCAAATTACTAGCATTACATTACTAAAACCACCGAAGGTTTCTTGGAATGTTGTTTGGGAGCGCCGAAACTCCTGATTAGGAGAAGACTGTGAAAGAAGAGTTATAGTTAAGTTCGGGAAGATCCAAGTACATTTGTGTGGAGGATTCTTATATGTTCTACTACGTCTTAGCCCAATGTACACAACAATCAGAACAATGAAATCCTGAACGAGTTCATTGTTCTGATGTTCCTTTTAACCTAATCTTTGTAGTATTTCTAAACTCAGAAGCCATTTTGACCGCTAATTCCCAAATGTTTATCCCTCTTCTTTTATCTCAAAGAGATGCATGTACCCAGAAGCGCTTTTATATAAGTCTACTACTACTGAATTTTGCACTTGATAAATATTTCTGCTAACACGTAGTGCTTTAATTAAATCGCTGCAAGCTCCCGAAGAATTTGAATCACAGCACTCTATCAATTTAATTAAATTAGTGCTGTAGAATGATTTAGTTAATATTATCACGCGGTTACAATTTCATTTTGAAAATCTAAACTGTGCTCTTTATATTCCTGTACATTGCAATGCATTCGAAGTGTAAAGGATTTTGATGCTAATCTCTTTGGATTTACAGATTACGTACAAATATTCTTGCTTCAAGTAATATCATGTTAATTTAAACTAGGGTATCTATGATACTGTACATCCCTTCTTACTTCTTCCAATTTCAAGTTGTTGTTTGTGATAATCCAGTTTAATACTTTGTTTCGATATTATTCTGGCACCTTGTAAGGTACATACACTAAATTAAATTTTCTTATTACATTTGTAAACAAGTTGAATATAAACTGATTTTCTAAGTTGATTAAGCATCCCGTATCTTAATTTTACAATGCAAAATAGCTAAGGATAAAACACACTCGTAGGTCATAGAAGGTGATCCGTTAACAATGATGTATTTAATATTATTCTACGATCAGTGGGAATGTGAATGGTGATCTAATTATAGATAATTGTGTTTATTATCTTAAACACAATTATCTATAATTATTCTAAATCAAAACCAAAACAAATAATAAATATATAACCGCTCTATCTCAGTATTGAAAGTGCTGTAAATATAAAGAGAGCTTACAGCTCTCTTTATATTTACAGCACTTCTGACTTAATTAGTTCCACAGACGTTAACAAAGAAAATTTGTTTGCTAACAACTTGTAGAAACTTTCCAAAATTTCAGTCATCTATGAACTAAGAACTATGAACTAAGCTATGAACTTTATACGTATTTATTTATCAATGAAAATGACAGAAACACGCCAAAAGTATGACGATATTAATGCGCAATGTCAGCTTTAAAAATATAATCAGAATGCACTTTCATCAACTGAACAGATGCATTTAGCAAGTCTAGTTAACAGGAACTAATTAAGTATTTGTTGTTATAATTTGATCTTCGTTGTCTCGTTAAAAGAAAGATGATAGCAAATAATGCGGTGAATTAATATCCTTCATTTCAAATGCAGGAAATTAAATCAGTGCCTCGGAGATTAGCAAACGATCCGAAAACAAGCCATTGCACAACCAAAATCCTCCTCTCTCTCTCTCTCTCTCTCTCTCTCTCTCTCTCTCTCTCTCTCTCTCTCTCTCTCTCTCTCTCTCTCTCTCTCTCTCTGTCACTTATTGGCACAACACTATTACTTAGTTTGGTAATAATGATTCATCCTACCATTTGAATGCAATTTAAATGCCTGCATTTTCTAGTTTACTGAGTTCTGTTCGCTAATTCATTCGGTGACAGTATTATATCAGAGCATGCAAGGCGCTTTTGTCTGTTTGTGTCCTCTGAAATAAATGCATTTATATGGTTAATTACGTATAATCGAACTGCCAATCTATGGACTTATTATAATCATGACTTAACTATTTTTTCGAACTGTTATAATTTCTTTTGACAAACAATGATAATTGCCACTACTACATTCTGATGAGGAATAATTCTATTAAGTACTGAATATTAATCCTGAGGAGCCACCAGATAGCTTAATGCACAGCTCAAATATAAAGAGCCAAATTGACATTATATATCAGTAAACAACGTACGATGTCCGGTGAAGAGAGGCAGACAATTGCCACCATCTCAGGGTCCCTCCCCTGATGGTTTTTGACCATAGAACTCGACCGTAGAAAATTGACAAAAAAAACGAGTTTCTTGGAGCCAACTTGCTCTTTCCCGAGATCGACTAACTCGGGAACCAGTCTAGGAAATGATTAGAAAAGGTTCCTCTACTTGGTGACCGGATTCGATCTGGGAACCACTTTCTTCGTGTGGCCTAGCGTTATTGATGCAAACGCCACTTCCACAGTACTACACAAGCCGTTGAAATTATTTTTACTTTTAAAATTGCAGCTCAGTAATTAATAGGAATAAACATTTTTACCCGTTGATATATATACTATTGTTGTTACAATGTTTACATAGTTCTAATGGTTTTGAAATCCGTTATACAGATTCATCCTTTGCATGATATTGGAAGAGTATAGCACGACTTTTAGAAAGGCAGTAAGTTTATTCTCAATTTTATTTGACAAATAAACACCAATTATTAGAAAGTCAATGTCTTTAAGCAAATGATTTAGCCTAACTGATCTCCTTATGCCCATGAAGTTCATCAGAACAATATTGGCTTTGTGTCATTTCTTTCAATAGTTTTGCAAATCGAAGCTATGTATTCTCCCTAATGTTCCAGAATATTGTTTGACACCTACTATTATTACTACTTACCCTTCTAGAACTTCCATGACATATTGCAGTACAAGCCTCCTTTAGTCTACAATATGTGTCATCGACATATGGTGATATAATCAATCGAATCCATCCTTCTTGTCATTTGAATATATGGATAGTATAATATGTAGGAAAGTTATGAATATTCAACAACTGTCGTAAACATTCCACTGAATGTTCGAAACAGATTATTGAACTAGGAACTAAAATTTATGGACTAATATAATAATTATTAAATATCAAGTATTTCGCATATCAGATATACGTTTCGATGACGTGTACCTAACCGTTCCTCTTATAATCATAATTTGTACTATGTATGAATCTAAATATGTTTAGCCTTTACGTGTGGTGAAAATGAGATTACTTGCTTTCATATAGCATTAAGTACGAGAGAAAACTTGCATCCACTCGCCTTTAATACGGTGTGTAACATATTGGTTTTTCTCACGGACTCTTTGTATGATCAGTTGATATGTGCAGAATTAATTGCATATTATCAAGAAGAAGAAAAAAAGTTGTTTTTTTTAAATTGAAGTAGCAAAAGATAGAAATCTGAGCAGCTTACCTAGAAGTCGGCATCAGATGTAAATAATATTCTTATTTTTGATAACAGGAAGTATCACCGGAAGTAGAGATTGATTGAGTGAACAAGAGATGGTGTTAAAGCTCTGAATTTGACGTTGCTGTAATGAGTAGAAAGCGATGTAGGTCTAATAATAACATCATTACATGTGCTTACCGGAAAAATAAAAGAGGAGAGAAAAACAACGTTCTTTTCAAAGGTTGCTTATTTGGATATGAAATACCTTTGTGAGTGCGTGCGCGTGTGTGTAATTTATCACATGCTGAGTAAAAAGGAATGCCCATGGAGACAGCAAAGTCCTGTGATGGTTGCATTTTTATACCACGTAAAGTATCCACAATGTAGAAAGCATTAAATACTTCCATTTACTTTTAGGTATGATGTACATGTGGCTGCTGTGCGTCTTTCCTGTTTTTATATTGTTTGTTGCTTCTGACAAAGATTACTTCAATGATAGCCTGAGACAAAAATCCAACCTTGAAGTTAAAACTTTTTATTGTTTATTCATAAATAATAAGAAGCTGTCCATCAGGTGATAAAATGATATTTTCTAGAATACTGGTTGGTCTTTTGTTCGACAGTGCTTAATGGACGACGTAGTACGTAGTAAAACGACGTAGAAGATCGTCATGTGCTTCTTGAGTTATACTTCTATAGTTATATATTATAACTATTAACTATTATAACAATATAATTTCAATTTTATAATTTATAAAGAAATGATGTTTTTTTTGTATTGCGATAAAATATACTTTACCATATTGAAAATACTAGACTCATATCTCATTCTGTTTACATCAAGTTTCAGAATTCAGAAATGAGAGGTCGCTAGTGTTTTACATTCACAGGATGATGTTACGTCCAATACAGTCAATGATCTGAATGTTGGATGATTGATAGACGTACATCGTGTCCATATATCTCTGCCGACAGCATACGTAAACTAGCTCTTGAGTTAGTCTTCAAGTTTTAGTGCATATTTTTTTAAAATATGATCTTTAAATCGCATGGGTGGTAGGTTATAATATTTTTACAAAGGAATTTTGATTGCCAGAAATTTTACAAATTCTGTATGGAGGACACATTATCGATAAACTCATAAAATTATCGGAGTTCGCTCTCTCTCACTCTCTCTTTCTCTGGATCAAGTAAGCAACTTATTCTTTGCATTCCAAAGAAATTCTGATAAATATCTACAAAAACATTTGTAATTTGAATGTTTCATAAATCCATCTTTTTCATGCAGTTCATAACATCGCTTACGCTATCGTAATTGTATGGAGCAAAAAAACCCTTAGACATTCAAATTTTTGAGCACGAAAAACACCCACCCCTACTAGTATATTGCAGTACTTTATTTTTTATCCTCCAGGACATTTCACAACAGGAATAATGCAATTCTGTGTTCTGTACTGTCAGAATATGTACTCTTCCATTACACAAGATATCCATCCGAAATTACAATGCATTGTAAATTCAGAGAGATAACTTATCCGCGCAATTCCTCTTCCTACTAAGGAGGAATTCCACGGATCAGGAGGATTTTTTGGAATGCCAGAGGACTACACTGATGGCCTCTTTGCAGAGATGATATCAATGTAATTGTCGCTGAAGAAATATATCTGCTTAAGAGTTTATTGGATCTATCTAGTGTACAAAAACGTATCTATAAAGCTAATACTGCATTCATATATTTGTATTTTGTTCGTTATATCCTCTATGGAAGTAACGTACAAAGTGAACAAGTCTTTCATAACATAACATTAAGCGTTTTTTTGTAAAATATAGTGTAGATTGTTTCTGATTCAACGGAGTTATGATATTTGGTCTTCTATCTGCACCTTATTGGAGTTAACGTTTTATATAAGAGTTTCGTAAACAGAACACAAATCAGTTAACTTTTTTTGCTAATTTGCACTGAAAACTCGCAAATAAAGCAACGAAGTTTTCTTAAACTTTATATTTATCTATCATTTAAGAAGTTCGTTTACTATCCAATTGAAGAAGTCTTAATCGAGCAATAAAAGCTGTTGCGTGTTGAAGAAAATAACGGAAAAATATATCAAAAACAGACAAACAAACAGAAGAGATTGTGAAAAGCAAATTGATTTTTATCGCTGTTCCCATCTTAAAGAAAACGAGATAACTGATACAGAAACATCTGCGTTATTTATCTAAGGACGTAAGAGTGATGATGATCAATTTAGTTGGCTGTTACACTGGACCTGTTTGTCAGGTTTATAAAGAGCAAACGAAAATGTACTAAACGTTAGATAATTTCTTTTAATACACGTTGGTAATCACTGTCTGTACGGTTTTGACATGTTTGAATTAACTTTTTTATTTTCTTTTAATATATCTTTAGAAGAAATGAATTTTGGTAGACTGCATTTTCCTTGTGGAGTATTATAATCATCAATATATTTTAATCACTCAATTTTAGTTTGAGAGAAATAGCTGGCGATTTAAATTCATCTCTCACCTGAAAACACCAACGTTTAAATACAAAAGTTTCAATAAATAAAATAGTTCGTTTTATCGTGTTTATTATTAATAATTAAAATATAAAAGGAGATGTAGCTCTCAATAAAGAATAAAATAACACTCTATAAATATATAAATATAGCAATATGCAAGACTGAATACTCTCTTTGCCTACTCCACTGAACGTTAGCATATTATTAAAACGATCAGCAAATGTCCCCACCATATAATTCACGTAGCTAAGAAATATGGCATGCTAAAATATAGAAAGTAATATCCTTATTTTCAGTTCGACGTCTTCGATTCCACTGATATGAAATATGACAAAAGACCGAAACAAAAATATTATTTTTGAGACATCTTTGCTTCCTTAAAAGTGTTTATTCTCAGATTTTTCCCATCCGCTTCCACTTTTCGGCTTATCTTTACTATCGTCTGCTTTCTGATTTATCTGAAAGAACCGCAAAGCTCATATCCGAACTAAGAAAGGAGAAAATGTGGCAGCAGAACAACGTCTATGCAAGAGCGCTCGATAGTGGTAAGATAATATTCTGTTTGAAAAGAGAGTCATCGTCCCGAACTCTAAGTTTGTAAAATTCCTTTGACTGAGACGCATTGTTTAGAACATAATACCATTTCACCCTAAAAAAATTAAAAAGGATGAATATCTTTCTCAAAGTAGATGTCATAGAAAAATCAGCTTATATAAGTTTTTACTCACTCTGTCGCAATCAATGTTTTTCTGATAATAGCTCTGTGATCATTTTATCCATCTGATTCCTAAATAGTAATATATGTTTCAAATCCATTTAAATTATTATTATTATTATTATTATTATTATTATTATTATTATTATTATTATTATTATTATTATTATTATTATTATTATTATTATTATTATTATTTTATTCACATAATTGATACACAGTCAAAGCAAGACATCATTTAAACAACAGTTTGACTGGTGATACAGAACAATTCATATTCCACCCAAGAATCTAAGAATAGTCCGTCAGGTAGCGTCGTAAAATATGGACTGCTCAAAGTAATGCTGTTTTTTATAGGTCATATGGGATCATTTCGTTAAATAGATGGCTAGCTTCTTTGAAGTTACACCAAGTGCACCGATAACTATTGGGATTAATGATGCCATTATACAGTACTCCATTCGGTTATACCTCTCAACATAAAACGGACTTTGAACACATTTGGATCCGAATTGGAACAAATTTGGTGTGTTCAAGCCACAGCCGGCCAACTTCGATTGCCAGATCTCGATATTTAGTAATATTTTCCAATTCTTTGTTGTTAATGTTGTTATCACTGGGTACTGCGATATCAATAATCCAAACCTGTCGATGTTCGATAATTGTGATGTCAGGCCTATTGTGTTCCAAATGCCGATCAGTTTGTATTCTAAAGTCCCAGAGAATATTTGCTGTTTCGTTTTCCAATACTGTCTCTATTTTATGCTGCCACCAGTTATCAGAAGTAGGAAAGTCATGTTTTTTTCACACATGCCAATGAACTATTTTGGCCACTTCATCATGGCAGTATTTATAGTCAATTGGAGCTATCTTGCTACACGCACTGATTAGATGTTCTACAGTCTCATTTTTCTGGTCGCATAATCTGCATTTGCTGCTATTATTGATGTTCAAAAATTTTGCTTTGATTGCATTAGTTTGTAATGCCTGTTCTTGAGCTGCTAGAATAAATCCTTCTGTTTCTTTTTTAATATGTCCGTGTTGTAGCCATTGCCATGTCTTGTTCACGTCAATTTTGTCCTCAGTATCTTGAAGAAATTGGCCATTATTATTATTAAGTTAAGGAGATAATAAATCCTCCATTATTTTAAAGCCGGATACGAAACTCGGAGATCGAAATCTAAGAGTTTCATGCCGAAGAACTATCGGCGAGTCCAAGCGTAAGTCAATTGCATACATGCAATTGACTTACGAGTTGCCCTAGTAGTACAACACTAGGACAACTCGGAGCAAAGGTGGAGCAAGTTCCATCACTATCCTTACTATTTTCTCATAATATAAAACGCAGCCCCTACGAGATGTAGTACTGTTTTACATTATGAGGAGAGGTCACTACCCAGACCGGTTTCGATCTTTATTGAAGTCTCATCAGTGAGTAAGTAGACCTGGAATACCAAGGTTTAAGTGAACCGAACTTACATAGACCCCTACTAACGAATTGCCAGACCGGTGTACCTATATATTATTATTATTACGATAAAGAGTCAAGAGGCCAACAGCCTCTTGGCTCTTTATCGTAGCATTATTATTGTTGTTGTTGTTGTTGTTGTTGTTGTTGCTGCTGCTGCTGTTGTTGTTATTATTAATATATTACGGCCTTTCACCAGGAGACTCAGGTCTATATAGTACAATTTAACTTTATATCAGGATATACACGTGATTAAAACTAGACTATGTTCAAAGTCAGTTTTATGTTGAGACGTAAAACCGAATACAGCGCTGTATATACGGCATCATTAATTCCTTCTCCTGCAAATGAAACTTTTTAATCAACTCCAAAGTCTGACTACTCTACGTAACTTTATGTTATCAGCAAAGAGAGAAACTCTGCCCTTAAGATTTGAAATTAGATAATAAGATTATATAAATCTTTTTCTTCAAGACATATTTCTCTACTGACTTGTATTTGCATTATAAACTTGCAAAATATTCGCCATATGTTTCTACATCTGCAGCAGAATCATTCGAATTTGTTCTGGATGACGTAACTAAACTAAAAACTGGTTCATGTTATAATTTCCCTTTTTTCATATCTATAAAACCGTTTGGATTAATCTTTGCATTCACAGTAGGAGTAATTCAAATTTTACTTCTTTCATAGCTCTGTCTTTCAGCGCTGGCAAATTATCAGGATGATCCCGATAAAAGTTGTCTTTGAGAAATCCCCAGAGCCTGAAGTACAGGGGGTCAGATCAGATGAACGAGGCGACCATGGCAGTGTGAAATGCATGGCTGATCACTCTCGCTTCCGTAAAATGTTCTCGAAGAACCTCCTGTACTAATCGATCAATGTATGGTCATAATGCATGAAGACTTCATCCATGCATAGACGCTGTTGTGGCTGTGGCACAACAAAATTGTTTATCAAAATTGTTACCCGCCTGCGAATGTCCTCAAGGAAGCTTGGTCCAGTGATAAATGAAGCTGTAAACCCGCATCAGACAGTAACTTTGGATGACTGCAGAGGAATTTGTTGGATTGCATGCGGGTTTGCGTAGCCCATACCCGGCAATTGTGGGTATTCATAGATCCGTTCAGGTGAAAGTGAGCTTCATATCTCAACAAAATCATTCATAACCAAGCAACCTCCAATTCCACTCCAGTAAGGAATGTTAAAGCAGGTGTCACTTGACTTTCAGTCTTGTGGGTACAAGTCCTGTGTCAGAGTTATCTTGAATGGATAGAAATGCCAAAACTTCCGTCGAATTTTCCAGACAGTTGAGTAAGCCACATCCATGCATCATGATACAGCAACGCTGTAATTCATAGCCTGCTCCACAACAGCAGTAGTAACTTCATTCACTTGTTGTGAACTGACTGGTTTGATTGTCTTCAAAACGACTAATCATTCGCCGAAGAGCACATGGCCATAATGGACCTCGTCGACATTTGTTCAGACGACGAAATTCGCGGAGTGCACCAACAGCATTGCAATTGTTTAGTTAATGCAGCTTCACGAACAAAGCACATTGAAACAAGGTTAGTGCCATCATTGTGGACTGTATGAACAACCAGAATTGAGGGAAAAACCCCGTGTCCACTTTTTGGAAACCTGGGAACAATCGAGCTGGGTGATATTCAAAGTCCATGCCTTTGATGTTTGTAACGCCCAGGTGGCGAATTTTCTTTATTATCCTTTCAGTGTTCTCTCCGAGCTCTCGATTTTTAAGGGCCCAAGTGTAATATTTTTTGTTTTTGTTTCCTCTTCAGAGGTTCTTATTCCACGAGACCAGCGTTAGCTGTTGACGCCTCTGAACATTCATATAATCACTATCAGGATTTCCAAGTAATTTATATGGTCAAGCAATAATTCCCGCATGTTATTATTAAATCCCCATATCCTATCCTGTCTAGTAGGTTATTTTGTCTTAAATAGCCACTTGAAGTTGCTATAAAAATTTATGACCAGTTGCGTCATTTTTTCATTCGTTCTCTTAACATCTTCCGTATTGAAATCCCCCCATCAGTATTATTTTACTTTTCCTTATCTCTTTAATTAAATAGCCCATAATATTATCCTTTCTTTCCCTCACTACAGTAACATATTTTTTACTTCAAGTGTACAACACTCATGCTCAACTCTCTCTCAAATAAATTCCTTTTCCCCGAAATAGGACTTCAATGTATCATCGATTTCTATTGTTCAAATCTTCCCTGATAAACAATCCCTTCCTCTCATCTTCTAAGTTTGTTTAAAACATTAAGGAGTTCATGGGGCCACTGATTGCGATGGTTTCAACAGCGTATAGGTAGATACTATCGCCGGAAAACCAATCGCAGTTTCTAACAACATGACCTCATAAAGGTATCCATTTATGAGGTCAATTTAAATTAAAAATCCAATTAGTTGCATGTACCGTACCCATGGATTTCTGGCTCTCAAACCTTTGCATTATGTTAGTAAAATTTTACTTTTTTATTTCTGGACTTAGCAAGTAAACATAAGTGACAAACAATTCTCCCATAATCTTTTAAATAATCCCAGTTGTAGATAATCTATTTGTTCCTACTAACATAAACATCGTTTTCCTTACATTAGAGTCTTTGTAGCTCAGTCGGTAAAGATGAAGACCCTTTTTTCTGACCCTTTGGTCAAAAAAACCTGGGTTTGATTCATTCTCGTCCATGACGTGAGGAACCTTCATCTGGTCTCTTTCGACTAAAGATGAGTTAGACGGTTCTGATATGGGAGGGTAGAGGGTTTTTCCACCCGGAAACCGGAGTTTTTCGTCCCCCAGAACAGGCAAACCGGCTCATGAACACACAAACGGATCTACAGTCATAAAATACATACTTAATCCCTCACTAGAAGGGCTCAACCAGTCCTAACGGATGGTGAAGGAACAGAGGAGGAAATCCCATACGAATAAATAAATAATAAACTTTATTTACATCCCTTACTCTGTTGCAAGGGAAATAGACATTCTTGTGATCATATCATAGAGTCTCCTTTAATGTTAGTATTTTTTTTAATTAGGTGCATCTGTAGTTCAGTCATTCTCGTCGAAGCCCATTAGTTGGACAGAGTTGGATTCGAATTCTAAGATGCGAAAACCTTTATCATTGTTTTCAACTGAATGTGTGCTAGCCCGTCATACGATGATGGAATGTTTTTCCATGTAACATTAATCAAAAGATAGGGTTATTAAAATCGACTTCCACATCTGATTATTTTCACCCAAATAGTAACTGTCCGTACCGTCCCAGCTATGTGCCGGTCCCGAGACCAGATAAAATGGGGATGGGGTGGGGGGAGAAGCAATGGTGAATTACCCTGTAAAAAAATCTCACCTGGAACACTTTGTGAGCAATGCCTACAAAGTCACCTAGGTTCCGAAACGACTGAAGGGAAAAACCACTAGCACACCCCTGTCGATCACTTGAGTAGTCGCATTCAACACCAGAACACCCATCACCTATTAAATGATGTACTGCTGAATTTCTCATTTTTCTAATTTATGCAATTTACATTTAATGTATGCCCTTTCAAATGCACTTCATCTCAACTGATTCTTTTTTATATTTGTGAATATGATTATTTACTGAACTCATATTATTCACATTAAATTTTGTATTCATTTATATTATTAATGAATGTAAAAGTTAATGTGAATTAAATTATTTTGAATCCAGTTACTTGCCTCGTGATTTTATAACCGAATATATATATAAAGTACTTCAGGAAAATGAAATAAATATAATTTATATTTTCAGGCAATCTTATCTGCTTACTAAAATGGCCAGAATAGTTGTTCTATGCGTTCTGTTCTTTGCAGCTGTTGTTCTTGCGGACTACGAAATAGAAAGGTAGGCTCTTTTTATTTTCTTTCCTATTTATGAAAGGGGAACGACTTGTTCCTTTACTTTTCTATATGTTATCATAAAAGTATTATTTTTTTACTTTTTTTATTTCGTTTGTTTTATTATTTATTGATTTATTTGGATGACGAAAAGCCCAAATTATTTTCTTTGAACTCAAAGCATGCACTTTGAGTTCAAAGTGCATGCTTTGAGTTCATTGATGACCACAGATTCTTTCAAGTTATGCGAATACATCAGGAAAGAGATACAATGAATTAGCATGCTCGTGCATGATCATGTTCGTGACTCGTGACGGAGGAATAACTATTGTTTTTTTTGTCAACATGAAACGCAAGGCTGCCCACAAAGGCTATCGATAAGATCAGTATCGCTTCAATGGCTATCAATAAGATCGGATTTGAAGTTGTGGAACATCTTTTCTCGTTACTTAAAAAATAACAGCTAGAAAAAAAGAAAAACTGGTTTCCCATTTTAGATGAATAACATGAAAAGAAGCATAAGGGGAGGACCGACGTGTTATTGCGTTTATTAATTCGATGAATATGTTACAAGTGTCACTCGAGCGACAGCAAGTCACAAAAACACATTACGCGTTATTTGTAAAGTAGGAATTAGATTATATAGGAAAAACAGAATAGAGGAGTAGAAGAGGAAATGATGTCATAGAGACTTTCTGTAGCAAGCAATAGAGATGACAAAATCTATATTTTTTCTATAGAAGTTATAGAATATATTTTCTCAAACAAAAAAAATATTTTTTCTTTAAAGAGCACACTTGGGAAAGTGTGCTCTTTAAAGGTTTCAATTCATATGTGAAGAAATCAGTGGTATTTGAATATCGTCAACTGGAATTAATACTTCACTCTATTTTATATTATACTTCGGAGATCATAAATTAAAAACAAAATCTCCGTATTTTATACGTTTCATTGATAACCATTTCAATTTTGTCCCGGATGCCTGACAAAATAATATGTGAATGTGAATTAAGTTGCCGATGCCAGAGCGTACCATCTTCCAACAATCTGTGGATTCGAATATAAACGGAGTATAGACGTTTATCTTTGGATGTTAGGCGATTTTCATGATCCCGCTGTACGAGACCACTACCTGCTTATTCGATATATGAAGTAGATAATGTTATGCTTAGTTTCCAAATGATTTCTACGATATGAAAAACATATCTTAGAAGTATTTTTCAGGCTTCAAAACGCGATAACGTGTTTAATAATGATGTAATTTTATTAAAAAAAAAACGTAAGTCTTCAATTAACAACATTACTTGTAATATTTAAATAACATTTGAGAAAAACAAAACGCACTCAGTAACAAATATAATAACTATGATAATGACAGAATAATTTCTGTGAGGTTTAGAAACATGAGATAATGGAAATTCTTTGCTGAGAAATTACAAATTGTCTTGTTAACGAATTTTCTTGTGATTCAATTCAATGCACTTTCTATATAATGCCATCTTCCTCATCTTCAATTCATAATTTTCCATCAGATTTTTCATAACAGAACAGAATATCAACATTTCTACATAACTTCATATCACATCTGGCTGCTGTATTCTTTTCATTCGCTTCTTTAAATGATCGAATTTAAAGGACGGACTGCCCACCGATTTCCTGTAGTACTACTCGACAAATTGGGTAGGACTAAATGCGTTCATCCTACTCCATTTATGGAATAACTGTGCAATAATTATTTACTTTTTGTTTAGTACAAAATATTAATATTATTAAAATTACTTCAATATGTCATTTGCATTAGTTATATTTTATTATAACCTTGTTCAAATAATTTTACAATTTTTTCTTTACAGTTTAAATATCTTTCTTGATATTTAATCACAAAAATTCTCTTAGTGTCAAATGCAACGTAAGGCAAACTATTTACTAATCGTAGTTATTTCATAATGCCGACAATTCCATATTCGTGTCAAACTATCATACATCATGTTTCCTGAGGATGGAAACCGACATAGCTTTAATCTAATTCAAAACTTCTTCAGCAATAACTATAAGAGCATTATAAATAACAATAACTAAAGCCGGTCCTTCTACCTACGAACTATCAACTTTAAGTATGGATTCCCAAATCTTACATTTTTATTAAAAAATGTAAGTCTTCAATTAACAACATTACTTGTAATATTTAAATAACATTTGAGAAAAACAAAACGCACTCAGTAACAAATATAATAACTATGATAATGACAGAATAATTTCTGTGAGGTTTAGAAACATGAGATAATGGAAATTCTTAGTTGAGAAATTACAGATCTTATTAATGAATTTTCTTGTGATTCAATTCAATGCACTTTCTATATAATACCATCTTCCTCATCTTCAATTCATAATTTTCCATCAGATTTTTCATAATAGAACAGAATATCAACATTTCTACATAACTTCATATTAACTCTGGCTGCTGTATTCTTCTCATTCGCATCTTTAAATGATCGAATTTAGAGGACGGACTGCCCACCGATTTCCTGTAGTACTACTCGACAAATTGGGTGGGATTTGTCGAGTAGAATGCGTTCATCCTACTCCATTTGTGGAATAACAGTGTAATAATTATTTACATTTTGTTTAGTACAAAATATTAATATTATTAAAATTACTTCAATATGTCATTTGCATTAGTTATATTTTATTATAACCTTGTTCAAATAATTTTACAATTTTTTCTTTACAGTTTAAATATCTTTCTTGACATTTAATCACAAAAATTCTCTTAGTGTCAAATGCAACGGAAGGCAAACTATTTAATAATCGTAGTTATTTCATAATGCCGACAATTCCATATTCGTGTCAAACTTTCATACATCATGTTTCCTGAGGATGGAAACCGACATAGCTTTAATCTAATTTAAAACTTCTTCAGCAATAACTATAAGAGCATTATAAATAACAATAACTAAAGCCGGTCCTTCTACCTACGAACTATCAACTTTAAGTATGGATTCCCAAATCTTTTCTTTTACAATACGAATTCCTCTGCCAATGCCAATAATCAAAAAGAAAAGTATTATCTTAAATATCTCATGATTCATGTAATGCTAAAGAAAAGACGCACACCCTTTTTAACACTTGAAAATTTTCAAGCAGTTAGTCTTTAATATTTTACGACAGATGTTGCATTCTATAAGCAATTTTCTTATGACTCAATTACAGATCTTTTTCTTTCTGTGTAGTTCCCTCTAAGAGAACATATGCTATCTTTAGCTAATTCTTCATCTTCTTTCTTTCAAGCCAGAATCCATTCTATTTTATAGCTATCCAAAGTTTTACAAGCTCAGACATTGACAAAAATAATTTGGCTCTTCATTATTTTTTTTTTTTTGGTGGTGATTTCGTTGACTTCCTATAGACTACGATAAAATGGAACTTCCAATCAAATTCATAGTGAATACAATGCAAATTGCAACGGAAGTAAAACAGCTTGTTGGCATTAAAATACTTCTACACCCTGTGTATGTACACAGCGTCTTTGTGTTTACTTCCATCACAATAAATTGTGAATGTCGTTTTTCTGTGAAATCAGAGCTACTTTTTTCCAATTCTCGTTTTATTATTATCGTCTAAGTGCTGTTAGATGAAAGTACCTGTCATTTTAAATCGTAAAATTATCCTAGTTTGAAATACGGGATACAAAAAAAAACATAACTGAATTCCTTACCAAACAAAAATGCTTTCAATTTAAAAAATATAACGATAGGTTACTAGGATATACGATGTATATGTAGCGTTGCTAAGTACAATAATAACATATACACCGAGGACATCTATGGAAATATTTATCTTTTCGCCTCTAAATTAAATTGGTGAGGTGATCGCAGGTACAACAAAAGCAGAACAGAATGATAAAACCTTTGATTATCACTAGAACCTCGAGTCGGTAGACGCAAGGACGGTTAACAGTTCTAGTAACCTCAATACAGCAACACAGAGTCCTATATTACTATATTCAGTTTAGATTGCATGTTTAATTGAAAAAAAATTTATATATAGGAAGAGTATTGTGATTATTTGTCATGCATTTTTTAGGCTGCTCATCAGCTGCGGCTAATGTAACAAATATTAATTTTCTTCATCCAAGAATAAATCTATCTTTAGTAAGGCATAGAAAGGTGACATTTATCATTGTAACGCAGACCTTAGCAGCCTAAATACCACACATGTGATTAGTAAACTATTTAAGGAAAAACTATATTTATGTAAGGTGAGTTATAACAGTGTGCAGCAAAAAACTTTTATTAAATTGGATATGCTTTGGTATCATCTTTATCAGCTTTGCAATAAACCTTATTAATATACTGCATATAAATCTTCCCTTTAACATATACTAAAGTCTCAGTTCTTCCATTAGCACCTGTTGGAAATGATAAATACTTATAATTTCCGTTATCTGGTAGCACATACCAGATAAATGAAGATGCGAAAATATCCTGAGTTTAGTTATTACCTCAATGCAGGATTTCAGAACCCTTTCAACTTAATCTTCTATTGTTTAGTTCCTGAACAAAAATAATTTCAAATAGAAAATAGAAATTTCATTTCATATATCGCCTTTCAGAACACACATTAAGAATCTCATATAACCCACCTGGTCTCTCTTGAAAAGAATAGCTGGGCGACCTAAGGGATCAGCTCATTAAGAATATATCTTTCCCTGAACGTAACAGAATATAACAAATTATATATATTTATGTCCTTGATAAACATTTCGTAGTCCAAATAGCTTTTAAGAAAGCCATAGTAATAAATTTTATCAATAATCATGCAAATATGGGACGTGTTATTGTTTTAAAATGCATCTTCATATGAGTTTGTCAATAATGAATGTTGTAAGTCTGAAAGGCACCTTGACTATTAAAGAAAATACTTAATTTTCTAACCCTTTTATTATTATTGTTGTATGGGGGTGTCACTTAAACATATACCTTTGAATTTATATAATAACATAAAGTCCAATGTAATGAATACTGTGTTAGCAGCCGACATAGATAAGCTTATATTTCAGATAATACCACAGCGCCCTCTCACTATAACGCACGTTTTTTTTAAATCATTAAATATGTTTGCTTTTTTTGTTTTATGATATAACTAAAAGTAAATCTGAAAAAAGTACAATTTGCGTACAGAGAATTATTTATATAGTTTTTAACAGAAAAATGTAGCAATCTGTTTAAGAAATAAATTGTCTGTGTCAAATACTACCTCATATTTACACCAATCCAGATTAACTTCAAATGGCGTACTGCATCATTCTGAAACAGCTCCAATAAATAACACGCGAACCTGTGACATTGAATATTATTACAATATGTTTCCTGTCCTATTGTAACATCATTTGCTTCTTGCAACATTTGCAGTAGTTATTGTGCTTCAAACAAAATTTGTGATTTAGCATTTATTTTTTAAGTATTATATACCTCTTCAGTATGTTATTATCTCAAGCTGCCAAAAAGATAAATATATTCTTTATATTAGTTAAAAGTATTTATAGTAAAATTTTATTATATAGAGGAACATAATATGCTGACAATGTAAATTTAAAATCATGTAGATTTATAACGAGGCTATCATCGATTTACAAAGCCTGATTGGAAATATATTTCATAGATGTTTGCTAGCGTTATTATAACACATACTCGATAATATTCATGACTTCTCAAATATTTGATTCGCTATTAGTTAACAACGAAGAGAAAATAATAAAAACCTGCAAACAAAAATAGAAACAGAATTATTTAGCAATTCAATTAACTGGAATTTAGTTGCTTGCTTTGGCAATCCAAAGTACACGGAAACAGAGCAAAGCGAAGGACAAAGATATTTCGTGATTTTATTTCTTGGGAAAGGTAGAATAGAAAGACAAGGATTCTCTTACTTGTGTGAGTTTCAGTGTTGGTTTTTATTAGGATTATGTTGCTGAAGAGCGAAGAACTAATTTGTCTAGATGATATTGGTTCATTTCTAGATGGAATCGAACCTTCACCAGAAGAAAAGAAAGCAGACACTGAAAACTGATCGACCCTAAGAAATGGAGATATTATTTACAAGTTTTTCATAATTCTTAATTGGCTTTTAGCTATTGGAGAAATATATAGATAGATAAAAAGATATATGATAAGATGAGTTTTATCTGCAACTTTATATATGTAGCGGTGGTTTTCTATTCCATTTCATACTCAAGGGAAATTAACGGAAAAGAAAGTTTGGATGGAACTGTAAAAGGAAGATATTCAATCAAGTATCGTAGCGTGATAGGAAAATAGAGACATTTTATATAAGTTTCATAACTTTTGTTCGGATGAATTCGAAGCTACTGGTCATCCATCTTGCTGTCGAAATATTTTGATTGAAAAAAAATATATCTGCCTTCTTTTTACAGTAAGGGGGGGGGAATAAAATAGGGGCTTTTTATAATGCGATCGCAGTTTTGTTTGGTCGCGCAATATAAGGTTTTTGAAATAAGACGAGAACAGAACACTGACCTCAACGAAGTTGAGAAATAGTTTACAAAGAAAGAAAGAAGATAATTTATATAAAGAAAGAAAATCTCTTTCATAGCATGCGTGCGTGTTCAACTAGCCCTTCAAGACCTGAAGGATCTGCCTCAAAAAGTCCCTCAGGTTACCAGGGTAGGCTATTATGTTGCAGTTCTCCACAGTGTGCTGGATAGTTTGGTTTGTGGCCCCACAGGTACACTGAGGTGTAGGTGATCTTCTCCACGTGTGCAAGCTGTCTGCACAGATACTATGTCCTGTGCGTATCCTATTTAAACTTTTCCATAGATGACGTGGAAGCTCAATCACTTTGGGATTTTGGTTGATAATTATATATTCGTGTAAGTCCAGTAGCGATTTTTCCTTCCAAGCTTGTAGCCATTTCGAATTAATATTGCAATCGCTATTTACAAGTTCTTCAGCCAATGTAATTGGAATCCGTTGGGATTTAAGCCGCTTTATACTTAAATGTGGGAGGTCGTCATATATTGGTAACAGGGGTTACTATTTATTTGTCTGTACTCTTTAACGAGAACGTCTTGTCTGCACAAGTTCGGTTGTCCAATGTTGCTCAAGATTAGAAGCTAGTAGAGGGGATTGGATTTGACACAGCCTGTTATTGTCCTCATCGCTGCATTTATTTGGGTGTAGATTTTCTTGATATGAGGACTGTTTAGCCATACTGGTGAACAACATTCTGCTGCAGAGCAAACCAGGCCCAACGGAGCATCGCAATGTAGTAACAAAATAACCCCATGTAGAACCACACAGTTTTTTACGATATTATAACGGGTTCTGATCTTTAAAGATATATTCTCCAGATGTCTTTTGAACGATAGTGTGCTATCCAAGATAACACCCAGATATTTAGGGAAATCCTAGTATCGCAGCATTTTGTTGTTAAAGTTGACCTGAAGTTTCCTATTTGCCAATTTGGTATTTAGGTGGAAAGAGCTCACCTCGGTCTTATTGAGGTTTGGTGTTAGTCTCCATTCATGGATAGTCCAGTGGTAAGGCTGCTACTTTAAGGCTTCTGAACTAGTCTTCTTCCAAATTTAAACCCCTAGGAGGAATAGGATATGCTGAAGGGGAACGAGCGGATTATAGTGGGGATATAGGTCACAAATGGAAAGATCCCATAGCCCTAGAGTACTCTAATAACATAAGGGTCATAAACTTCAGAAGAATAAATTGTTCTTGAGAACTAAAAACATGAATTAATATAAGAGTTTAGTTATTTCTATGAAATAACCCCCTGTTTTTCTAAGAAAAAAAAATTAAAAAATACATGTCGATTTTCGTGATGTTTGTAGCTAATGCCAACTAGGAAAGAAGTCGCATTAAGTATTTTAAATTTGATAGAATTTGTTTCTGACACGACTGTTATATGTGTATTCCACAGTTTGAAAACTGACGGATTCGACAGTGCACATGTCCGCTTTTCCTTCGTTTTCAACAAGTCGGGTTCAATAAATCATATGCTTGAAAGAAACGTACAACGTAAGTTATGACGTCCTCAGCAAGTTTCCGTTCTTTATCACTTTGCATGCTCAGCCTTAATTTTCTCTTGGTTTAATATTACGGGTGACCTACAAAAGTGATACGTATGGCCCGAGAAAAAAAAGATGATTGCCTTCGAAAGGCGGTGGAGAGTAAAATCCCACAAGTCATACTGAATTACTTGGAAAACACATCGCTTAGTGGTTGACAGCTAGACATGAATGTAGCGAGTCAGTTTTTGGTTTTATATTGCCTGAGAAACATTTACTGTAAAACACATCAGCATTTTATTTCCTATTTCTAAAAGCAACATTCAGTTTTGTCGGTCAACTAATTTTCTTTAGATCCTACCTTTTCAAAATTGGTTCAGAAAAACGCGAGAGCGACACTTCAAATTTTAATATTAGCCGTCAATATCTGAGTGTTACTCTACGTTTTCAAAATTTTCCCATTAAGGAAAATAATAACGGTATTTTGATCAGTACTGAGTTTTAAAAAATTTAAAATTACTCTGATCTCATTTATTTTATAAAGCATATCCATGTTTGTATATCCACATCATTATATCCGCGTTTGTAGTCTAACAAAATGTAAAAATAAAATTAGACTTAAATTAGATATTAGCTTGCTAATACTTGATTTAACTTGAAGTTTCTACGGTTATAATTAATCAAAATATACGTTTCCACAAGTGTGCGTTAGAAATCTATTATAAACTTATATGGTGACAACTATTTATCATATACATATATTAATATTTATTTGAATCAATATACTGTACTTACGTGGGTGGTCTGAAAAGTTCTCGACATCGAACATAGATGGCAGCACTATCGGCTTTTTTTGGGGGGGGGGTCTAAGTTGGTACATCTGTTGTAAGCATCCATATGAAATTGCAAATCATTCTATCAAGTAGTTTTTTTATACAGCTATCGAAAGCCAAAGTGTTGTTTGTATCCCTTGAAATAGATAAAATTGAGTATCGTGCGGTTATAAAATTCTTTGTAAAAGAAGGTTTGACGCCAAACGAAATTCATTCGAAGTTCGTAAAAGTTTATGGGCACTCTTCTCCTTCGTTTCGACAATTAAGAAATGGGCTGCCGAGTTTAAACCTGGCTGAACCAGCCTTGAAGATGACTTACGTGAAGGACGTTCAAACGTTGTAACCAGAAATTGACACCAGAAATCACTGATCAAGTGCACAGTATGGTATTGGATGACCGGCGGGTCAAATGACGTGAAATTGCTGAGACTGCAGGCATTTCAAGAACGTGTAGGATATATTTTGCATGAAAAATTGCAAATGAAGAAGCTTTGCGCAAGATGCGTGCCGCGCTTGCTCACTGCAAATCAAAATCTTGAAAATCACTCGCTTGAAAATCTCCAAACAGTGGTTGAAGCGTTTTAACAAGAATAAAACGGATTTTGTGCGTCGATTTATTACTATGGATGAGATTTGGATTCACCATTACACACCAAAATCCAAACAGCAATCAAAACAGTGGACAGAAGCCGGTTGTTCAGCGCCAAAGAAGACAAAGTCGGTTCCATCAGCAAGAAAGGTCATGGCATCGGTGTTTTGGAATGCTAAAGGCATTTTGTTTATTAATAATCTTGAAAAGGGTAAAACAGTAATCGGGGAATATTATTCCGATCTTTTAACCAGACTAGACGAAAAACTTCGTGAGAAAAAACCCGGTTTGCAGAAGAAAGAAATCATCTTTCATCAGGACAATGCACCTATCCAGAAAGGTGTTTTGGCAATGGGAAAATTAAGGGATCTGCACTATGAATTGTTGGAACATCCACCCTATTCCCCCCAGATTTATCTCCCTCTGACTTCTGTCTCTTCCCAAAACTAAAACCCTTCCTCGCTGGCCAGCATTTTTCTTCGAATCAAGAGGTTGCAGCTGTAGAGGGGTATTTTGCAGATCTTACTGAGAATCACTACAGGAACAGGATAACGACGCTATAATAAATGTATTAGCCTTAAGGGAGATTATGTTGAAAATTAAAATAAATTTTGAAATTATAAATTCGTTTTTTTCATTGTTGGGCCTAAAACTTTTCAGACACCCACGTATTTAAAATGAAATGTTAATGATTGCATTAACATTTCATTTTAATTGTGTATTATTTTCTTATTTTATATTTTACATAATTGTGTATTATTTTCTTATTTTATATGTTGTTGAAATAAACGAAACCGTTTTCTTTCTTTTGATATAATGAAGCGTAATGTATCAGTCAGCATCTTTGAAATTTTGTGTTTATTAAGCATATCCCAGGATGGAATTGGTTAGTTATTGTTCATTAGTTTTTGCAAAGTTGGAAATAGATCTGATGGAAAGTGTGTTATGAGAGTCTTTCAAACGAGCTTGAGTTACCAGGTCTTATATTGGGATGGAAAGTTTTTCTTCTGCTAAAACTAATTCTTTCATCCCTCATGAAAAACGTACCAAAGAATACCAGACATGATCGATATTTACACATGCGGATAGAATTATCTCGAGTCTTATAAATTTATATGAAATTAAATCCGTTCTTCCTGAGAGAATGTTACAGCTATCATTATGATCGCCTTCATATTCCACCCATGACATTAAGTAAATTTCGAAAATATAATAATATTTAGTACGACAGTATCCCTTCTGTCTTTAATCAAGTGAAACTAATCTAGATATGTCAATTAGTTATGTCAAACAACAACACAGTTGGAAATGTGTTTTCCAATAATGATATCATTAAAATTTTCCTTGTATATAAACTTTTCTCGTGTCACTAAAACATGCAGTCAATACAATTTTCTTTAAAATTTTCAGACTTCATTGTTCGCATGAATTTTTGATTACAAATGTTCTAAAATATGTCTCGATGCTTATTAACAAAACTCTGTAAATTAATCTTGCAAACATTACTTATTTGCCATTGGATTATTATGAGTTTTGCAATAAATCTAGGAGACTTCCAAAATTTTAATTGAGTTTATTTTGAATATAGTTTTGTAACGTGTAGTGAAATAAGTATATGAATATTTTTCTTTGATTTCGTTTGTAGAATAAAGTAGTTATGAGCAGGTATGAACATGTAGTAGATAATACTGTTTACTTAAAGGGATAAAAAATCTTTCTGTTCGCAATATTATAAAAGTCATTGACACTGTGGACAAGCACTAACTGCTAATACTCCTTATAAGGATTACAGTAAACCCTTGATTTAACGGACTAATAGGGGCTGTCCGTTAATTGAAAGTCCGTCAAATCACGACTTTTTAAAAT
This sequence comes from Typopeltis vanoorti, assembly GCF_054136105.1. Taxonomy (NCBI): domain Eukaryota; kingdom Metazoa; phylum Arthropoda; class Arachnida; order Uropygi; family Thelyphonidae; genus Typopeltis; species Typopeltis vanoorti. Next base: position 60,425,553 of record NC_143573.1, on the reverse strand, counting down.
AAAAATATCTGTAACATTATACTGTAATTTTATCAATATTAGCTCTGTAATAACAAAAAAAAAATTGTTTTACACTCAATTTTTAACACAATTTTCACACTTTTAGATACGTTAATGTGAAGTTAATGTTCGATGTTGAAGCTCTTGGTTTAGGTAATCGAAAAACCTATCAAGTTTTTTTTTTAACTTTTGAATTCTGCTGTTTCGATTTTTATAATTAACTTCCTAAAATTGCGAACATGTATGTAAGAAAATTGCCGCAGAAAGTCACCCCCCACGCGAGAAAGGAACCAATTACAGTGCGATTGGTTTGATCACGTGCTAATCATTCGCCGAACATGTTTTATGAGTGGTGACTCGTTTATGTCTGCTAAATTACTACAGTGTTTTTCCAACATACGATGGCCTATTCGCCAAAATTTGTTAAAAATAACAGGAAATTAATAAAAAAAAAAACCTGTTAATTTAATTATAAGCAAATCTTGGTTAAAAGTATTTCAAAAATAACAGGGTGTTCATTTTTACATGTGACATACGGATCAAAAATTTTGTCCGTTAAATCGAAGGTTTACTCTATTTGGAATACGAACGAAACAAATAAGCCTATAGTCAGCGTGTTATGATTTTGAATTGCGTATCTTTGTTCGCCAATTTGCATCGCATGTTTTCTGGGGGGGATAATCCTATTAACGTTCGCATGAGTCCTGACTATCTCACCTTCAGTTGAAACGCCATTACAGCACACAAACGTTTCACCTCTTAGACGAAATTATAATCTAGGAGTCCAGATTGTATTACCAATAAATAAAGCATCAATGGTCATATTTTTAAGTTTGGGAATTTACTTTTGATATAAAATGAAAATCATCTGAGAAGAAGTTTTTTCATCGCATCAAATCTCAGAAACTTCTTTAAACTTTGAAGAACTAGGCAAAGATTTTTCGTAATAGGCATTATTATATTAAAAATGAATCCTTAAAATATCACTCAAGCATGATAAATAACCATGATTTTATTTTTAGATTTCCTACAATCAGAAAATCATGATACGTTGAACAAATACTTAATAAACGTGATAAAAGAAGATAATCATTATGACTCTTAAGAAAGCTCGACAAATACGTTACAAGTCTATAGAAAGAGAGTTCTTTTATAGCAGGTATCCTGTCGGCGACCCCTCTACGTAATTTTATTTCGTTTGCTGAATTCAGCTGCATATATTGGAGTGCCTATTTGAATGGTTTCCTGTAGAGGAAGTGTAACGATCTTCTTTTCCAGAAAAGGTGGAATAATTACTTCTGCCTTATTCAAAAAAAAAGAAAAAAGAAAGAAAAAAGAAAAGAAAAGAAAAAAGAAAAAAAAGGAAAAGAAAGAAAGTACCAAAAAGAAAAAAAAATCTTAATATGATCAAGTTATACTATCTAGAAAAATAATATAAATGATGTTACACGGATAGCTTTTTAACTAATACATTAAAAACGGATTGCGAGAGTGATTCACGTTCATTCACGCGATTTATGACGCAACAATTCCCTTAAAGCAACAAATCAGAATTACTGTTAAAATATTCTCTTTAATAATGTGAGCATATTAAAAGTTGTTTTCATTCTCAAACACTTTATACAGCTGATTAAAATGACATAATCTTCAAAGATGCATTTGAAAGAAAGTATTAATAAATCTGTGCAGATAATAGACGATATTTTTGACACTTCGTTAAACAAAACTCATGTTTCTACACCTCTCTCATAACATTATGAATTCTCTAGAGAGCCTAAACATTAAATTATGATTTTCCTTCTCTAATCACTATGAATGAGGGCACATTATTTAAGACGGAGTCATTTGAATGCGATTTCTCAAAGGTTAAAATTCCATAATATATAATAATCTCGGTAGTCATGAAGTATTTGAAGTTAAGCAAGGTCAAATAAGCTATATATTTATAATATATTTAAACGGCTTGTTTTAAATGAGGTTCTCAGACATTTTACGTTTTTAATTTTGTTTCAGCTCTATCAGAGATTTGATAACAAGAAGGAAAAATCTGGATTATATTAAAAACCTCCTTCAGGACCTGGATTCACAAATCTTGAAGTTGCAGTAAGTATTTTCCATTTTCGGAATGTTCACCCTTAGTAAATAGAAACCGTTAAGTAAATTTTTAAGGCGATTAGTAAATTGAAAGTTCTTACATCGAAGCATGCAGTTTCAAATACCAGTTTATGATAAAAAAAAAACCTCTGTTAATTTTTTAAATAAACAGAGGTATATTTTAAAAGACTATTTTAGCGTAAAGTGTACATTTACCTTATTTTTTGAAATATTCTCTTAATTAAAATTAAGAAAATAAAACCAAAAGAAAATGCAAATTTCGTTCTTGAAAGTACTGAAATGATGATATTTATAAGATCCATTAAATAACTTCTATTATTCCGTGATTTTTTTTTTACTTAAGATATAGTTCGCCTATTGTTACATCTCTTTTTCGCACTATCAGTGAAAGGGATTCATTCTCATATCAATTATGCACTTCGCAATGGACACAATCGGTATGCTAATTCACATATGGCAATATCTTATGAAAATTCATACGAACATCCACGTATTTCTTCATGAAATAATTCAGTTAGACATCCCGTGATAAAGAATAAATTTATTGCCCACATTTCAATGCGTGATTTTTAAATAACTGAATCACAAAGAGATAAAATGAAGTTTTAGCTCATAAATTTAAATTTATTTTATCACAAGTTTTAAAATTGCTTCAACTTTAGAAACGTCAGTAAATTTTTTGACCGTCTATTATCGCAGTAATCCAGCCACTATAGCTTTAAACCGATTATAGTATTTAAGCCAATTCTATTACCCTTAGAAAATCCTGTTCTAAGTACACTGGAGAAATGCAGCATGAGATTAATCCTTAAGAATCGAAACGTGAATGTATGTGTAATGACTAGTCTTGTGGTGAACGAGATGCGGCTATAAAAAGTGGTTATAAACCAAACATAATCCCATTGATAATATAAAAACGGACTTCATTTCTCAAAATTCTATAGAACATTTTAATGATTCTTGTTATATGCATTTAAATTTCTTCTGCAACAATTCTTTTGAAGATTGATTTCCAGCAGTTATTCTTAGAATATTTTGATTATTTAGGAGATTTTTTTTTCTGGACAAATAATTTGATAATTATCGTTTTATTACTTTAATTATAAAACACATTATGTTCACTTGAATTTCTGGAGTTTTCGTCTACTGGAAACAACCAAACTGCACTATGGATGATTGCATCTTATCCTAAGGGAACGTACAAAAGCTTTCTCTATACAAACATACAGAAACATTCTCACCTGCAATTAATCTTGCTGACAAACTAAAGAGGACAGAAGTCCAAGTCAAGTGTTTAATCAGTCACCTTGTCAAGTAGCAAAGTAAAATGTTTGCGAAGCGTTCCACGGTCGACTTTCAATCTCCTACGAAGGTCCAGAGAGAAGCAAACATTACATCGATAGAGAACTGTGTTAATCATTTCCTTTCTTAGAGCAAGCAACCACAGTTTAGCTTTATTAACTAAAAGTGATTCATTCATTTGTAGAACACTTCATGTACTTCTAAGGAAAGCTGTGTTTGAAGCAACTTCGAAGTGTCTTTTACTAATACGATGGCTAACTCTGGGGATTCCAATGGTCCGTACTTCACTTATCTGTAATATCAAAACATTTTCTGAAGTTAAAGCATGCCACTATATTCACTAAAGGCAGAATAAACTATATTAGTACTCTTATTAAAACCAAACTCAGGAGTTCGTGATGTTTAGAACTAGCAGATTAAAAATAAAAATTTTAATAAAAAAAAATTGTCTTCGACGGAGATGATAAACAGGTTATAGAAATGTTTCCAGTTTTAAAATAGAGAGAAAGAAGAAGAGAAAGTGTTGGTCATTCTAATACGCTAGCACAGTTCTAAGAACAACTGTTTGTAAGGACAACAGTTGTAAGGACCCTTTTGGTTAGCAACGACTGGGTTCGAATAGTCTAAGACGCAAAGAACTTTATGAAGAAATTTTTGAGATCAAGATGAGTTAGTTGGTTTCGTACGGATGTGGAAGATTTGCCCTTTGGAAATTTGGTTTTTGTTTAATTCTCAGGCAAGCTGGGCGAAGAACACGTATAATGTTTCCTTGCCGTATTTTGAATCAAATCCAACACCAGAAATATCACCTTATTTCCGTTTTACTGTCTTAGTTTTTAACCTCTGTAGTTCAGCTAACAGCCGTTTTTATCTTTTGACTATCATTATCAATATGCCTTCATTATCTTTCCTAAATTAATATTAGTAATATGGAACAGTGCGATGTCAGATATTCCGGTAACATCTAGAATAGTCGGTAATTGATTTAGTCAATTTAGTGACCATTTACAGATATGCATCGCACCTATTTTGATTGTTCGTCTTACATTTATATTATTCCTCTGCATGAAATAGGTAAGTTTTAGTGAAATTTATTATTTGGAATCCATAAAGAAATTTATCCAGCCATTTCTATTATCGTTTCGACCGGACATTTGCAGAGACAAAATGTATTGAAAAACAAAACGTGCTTCTTTAGGACACAATTAAATAAAATTTTGTATTTTCTGTTTCCTCAAAAGTGTTACGACTCATTTTAATTATTCTTTCGTTAGGACCATTTCAGAAGGAAAATCACATGTTTACAGTATATAGAAAACAATTAAAAAACTTCCGATTTACGTTTTTATTTTTAAATGCAATCATTCTCTTATTAAAAATGCCATAAGAAAAGTATCAGTTTCTTATTACTAATGCATAGAACCGAGAGTTCACTTATGAACTTCAATATTCAAGCTGTGTGGATGTCTGTTGAATCGTAATAAATAAATAAACAGGCAAAGAAAATCTGCAGAAATATTATCAGTGAACTTGGACAAATTAAGATTGTTTAACATTGAAATAATATCTATAATTATTTCAGTAATTTTGTTTTACTAAACTAGTTTGAACTTCGATTTGATGGAGATAGAGAGAGATAGAAAGAGAGAGAGAGAGAGAGAGAGAGAGAGAGAGAGAGCAAGATAGTAGGTCAATGATAGGCCAATTCCAGAATAAGTTATATCGTAGGCCGGTTGATTAGCGTTAATATCCAGCGGCTACTGGGAAAATAAAATGTTTTTTGTGTAAATCTACACAAATAGTTTTTGATGATTGTTTATTTAATGGCCACATCATAAATACTGAACACTCACAATAGCAATCCCCTAAGAATAACCGACAACCTATGACGGATTATCTTTCAAGAATAATATAGTTACTATTTATTTCTCAACAAAGAGCTGGGTTTGAGATTATGTATGAAACTATTATTTTGTGTATTAACCAGTATTTGACTTTTCTTAGCTTTATAACTTATTTTGCAGACCATTACTCTGCTTAGCCCCTGTCTAATCTGTTCTTCAGTAATACAGAGAACAAAATACATCCTACCTAATGAATTTTTTTCAAATTTTAAAAAAATAATCAAAAGATGTTTGTTGTTTAACTATATTTTTTATATATAAATACAACAATAGGAGAGCAGGAATTTTTGTGGAAACTAATCGCTAATCAGAAAGAACTTATTTTTGATTTTAAACAATAAAATCAAAAATAAGTTCTTTGATTTTATTGTTTAAAATCAAAACAATAAACAAAAAACAATAGCAATATAATAAGAATAATAAATACAACAATAACAATATAATAAGAGTAATAAATACAACAATAAGATGGCAGGAATTTTTATTAAAACTAATCGCTAATCAAAAAAGAACTTATTTCTGATTTTAAACAAACGGGATTATCAATTTAAGAGAAAAGTTCAAAAATCAACGCATTTTAAAAACAATGCAAACATTAGAGAGGCAAAAAAGAAAGAATTAATGTTTGGCACAAAAAAAGCAAATACTTGACAAATTACTAGACAAATACAAGTAAATACCTTGACATTACTTGATAAATAATGTTTTATGTTTTCTGAAATAATGTTGATTGCGTTTTTATCGGAAATAAAAATGCAATCTTTGTAATCTGGCAATCAAACTCCGACTCTAAACATAAACTGGATTATGTTATTCTAAGCAGTTCTTTCTTTTTATCAGGTTTTCATTCTTTGCGACTTTCACTAATGAATCTTTTTAGTCCAATTTTCATCATTTCTAAGCATTTCTACAAAAGTTTCTTTCAGATTTCTAACAAAAAAAAGGGAAATAAAAACACACACGTCATTCATTCTTACGTCCTTGGTTGTCTTCTTAACTATTTCTTGTTTCTTGTGATTATAGAATGGTGACAAAATAATTAGATGCATATCTCCATGCTTATAATTTTTGGAGATTCATCGCTTTAAGTTTTCCCTACAAGGTAATTCAATGATGCTTCATACCTTAATTAAACTTCCATAAAAGCAAGAGTAATTACTGGTTTTTAGAAATCCAAAGAGATTAAAGTTCTAACGAAGATAGACAGTTGTAATCTCGAGAGTAATTGTTAGAACTAACCCTTAGAACAAAAACTTCGCATACACTGAATTCACAAAAGCAGTAATTATAAAATAAACCACAAGCATTAAACTAGAGTTCAGAAAAGTTGGATGATGAAAAATTCTTCCACAAAAAATAACAGTAAAATTACTTTTTTTTGGAGAAATAATGCAAAATTTATTCTTTTCATCAACCTCAGTTCCTACTGATTATCCACTCCTGGATTTATATTGTTCTCATTGTTCCTTATTCTAGACAACAATCAACCTCCAAAATATATATTGTTGTGCATACGTTTGATATGCACAACAATATATATATTTCTCATTGTTAGAACTGTTATTGGAAATCTCAATGAAATCATTTATATCGGTCATTTATTGGTATTTATCTACACAATCAAGTTTTTCACAGTGAAAAACTTGATTGTGTAGATAAATACCCAGTTTAATAACCAGTTTTTCTCCTTTTTTTGCATATACGCTTGTTAATATTATAGTTTTCGTTTCTGCTTGGATTAGTTCTTTCTTAATTAGTTTAATCCTTCTCATCAATTGTTCGTAAGGATACGAACCCTTCTTACATTCTTACTTCAAATATCATTGGCTTAAATCTTAATTCACTGTGCGAAACCGTAGTGTTATAAATATCCGCAAAGCAATTTGATAGGTAATTATTTATTCTATAATTTTTTTAAACAAAACAGTAAGGAAAATTAATAAAACCATGATTTTTTCCTAGCAGTGTCCATATTTACAGATAATTTAATCTAAATTTTTTATTATAACACCGAAGTCATTTAATTGTTCTATCTTGTTCTCAATATTAATCTTAATTTTAAGTTCATCAAAAAACATGTGAATATTTTTTTACCTGAATGTTACTGCTTTTCGTTCAATATGAAATTTTGTTTCCGGAATTGTATACGGTCACTGATCAAATAAGCTCAAAAAAGATACTTTCAGGTTTTTTTTTTCTCTTCAATTTCAAAATACATCAAAGCCAAAAACAAACATTGGGAAAATGGTAATAATATTTCAGAAAGGGGGCTGAAACATTAATATGCGCAATCACAATCCTCTTTAATCCTGAAATACAGCGGTAACTGTGCACCTTGCATTATATCTCAGTCGCAAATGATCATTCATTTCAGTTCGCAGTTCGCAATCTCCCCTGCGAGACGCTTAAGCACGTCTCATCACTTCATAGCTTCCATATACCCTGCAAAATATTTGGATAAGCCAGTGGATCCTTAAAAGCAAAGCGTTAGTCTAATCTACGAATATTGAAGAGTAAACTAAATGTTAAACGCTATATATATATATACATCTTTATCATTTGATCAGTCGCCGTATTCCAGAAATATAACATATTTTATTTTTAATTTTATTGTTCTTATGGTCATGTTCCTGAAAAAAAAATATCCACCTCAACAGGAAACGCACGTGTTACTTCAACGCCGGTATGTCTCATAGTTGTGACTACAAAGACTTGGTAAGTGCCGTAGATGAGCAAAATTACTGGTCTTCGGAGCATACTCCTGGCAGACGGAGGCGGTCCTTGTCACCATCCGATTTTTCCATGTCAATGAATACTCCTCCATCCCCTTCTTCTTCAGTTAGTAGGTTCCTAAGGTCCCTTGCTTCACAGCAGCGCCGGAAGTAGAGAACTCCTCGTGATGTGTTTTAATTATCAACCATCGTTCAGAAAATAACGTAATAATAAACACGGTAAGATTTCTATTAATCGAGGCGATCTGAGGTTTGGGAGAAGCCATTCATATAATAGAGTATGGCCGAAAAATATTAATTTCTGTATTATTAAAGGGGGTTGAAAATGTATTCATATTAGGGGAAAGGGAAATCGGTGTTCAGTGAGTACTCAGGTTTACGACGGGTCTTGTATTCAAACCTCAGATCAATTATTTCTATTTGTGTTTCTATTAAAAGTTTTGTTATTATTTTTTATTACAGCAAGAGAGTGTGCGTTAATACCGCTGCAGGATGTCAATACGATGAATTAACTGGAGCTGGAAAAGATCAAGACAATTGGAACGATCCTGAAGGGATCGGAAAAAGGAGAAGCTTACCATCCAATGTTCTCAGAGCGAGATCAGCAAAATTCGGAATTGAAAATCAGTCTCCAATGAATTGATTACCAGGATAAACGTCATTCCTTAGGATTATATGAATTAGGACAGTAAAAAGGTTTGGAATTTTAGTTAATCTGCGAGAAATTTCTACAGAAATTGGTGGAGGTTTAAACATGGTAATGGTTATCGTGGTGATGGCGGACGTGCATATGGTGGTACTATGATGGGTATTTGATGTGAATGGGTGACTCGTATGCATTCTAAGCTACATGGTGGAGGTGATTTATCTATTCTATTCTAAGTGGTGGAGGTGATTTCTGTATTATAATCTTGGTTAATCAGTATTTAATATTTATTTCATTTAAACTTAATTAAATTGTTGTGGGATCTTCTAAATAAATTGTTCCTTAAGCTTTTCTAGAATACAACCCACAGTTCCGTTTTTTATATACCGACGCGTTTTAAAACGCCAGTTTTCCTTTATTACACCTTACATCTTTTTCCTGCTGGCCCACTAGTCTTTTATAAGCACTTGCCATTGCCAAATTCTTCTTGCGTCAGAATTAGAAGTGCACTTGACATAAAAACTTAATTTAAAAGAGGAGAACAGCAGAACGTCTAAGGTACGTGCATATTAATGTAGGAGTGCGACGAAGGATGTAATACAAAAGGAAATAATCAAAAATATAGTGAATGGAAGTTGAATTTGTCTCGTAAAGAAGAGAAACAAAAACACTTTACCATCTTTTTGAGATGTATTGTCTCAGAGTTTACTCATTACCTTTGACTACTCCTTGCCTCAGAAAAATTGGCAGCATATTTCTCTTCTAGAAGTAGCTTGCTAATTCATTCTCATTTCACACAATCGCTTCACTCCTCTCTAATTCAGTGTGTTCGTGTGTGTTCGTGTGTGTGATCTACTACCTGAAGATTGAAGAGATGACCAACTGATGAGATGAGAATGAATTTGGTCGTCATGATACTCTTCTGATCATTCACATGCCACATCAATAAGATTTACGATATTTTAATGGTTTCATAAGTTTGTGTCTTAAAGAGGGTAAAAACACTTTTATCTTTTACTGAGACTAACTGCCTGGCTGGAGGGGACCTTGATTGATCCTTGTGAGATTTCAGTACTAGTATATCAATTCTTGATGAAAATGCCTTTATCGCCCCTCATACATAAAATATTCAATATATGTTTTTAGAGGGAGATCATCAAGACTCGGAATGAAAATCAGTCTCCAATGAATTGAATACCAGGATTACGTCATTCCTTAGGATTGAAATTTTAGTTGACGTCTGCAAAAAATTGCTACAGAAATTGGTGGAGGATCAAATATCTGACTGATCAAATATCCAATAAAATATCCATTATATGCTAAAAAATCCATGTAACTTTTATTAAAATTCAGTCAATAAAACCTTCTGCTTGCATGTTTTTTACTAATTGAATTTTGTTAACTGAGCAATACTTTATGTAGATTTAAATTCTCCATAAGATAGAATGGATTGCTCCTGAAGGTTTAATTCTTGATATCATGACGTTTGCCTGAAAAACGATAAACTGGATAAAGAATTACTCTAAGACGATACTTACACTTAAGTTTACACAATGTAGTATAGTGCGTGGAAAAATAAAAATAATAATTTAACTAGCAGGCAGAGTTATTTATTTTTGAAAAGATCTGGATACGATTCATTTCTTTGTGATCGTAATCAAAGATTTTTCACGTTCTCATTGTACAATGCGGACTGTTTTTCCATCGATCCTTTTGATATTCACCCAGGAAAAGCGTTTATTTTCAATTTAGAAAAGAATTCTATAACTGGTTTTATTTGTCGGTTGAATAATGGAGAGACGTGATCTTAGAAATATCAGAAGGAAAAGAAGCGATCTGAGTTCAGCAACAAAACGATATGTGAAGTATCTATAATACTTACAAAAAGAGGCTTATCTCCGGCAGTGAATTAAAAGAAGCTAAAGACGAAGAAATAAAAGGAAGAAAAAAAGATTAGTATCATACTAGAAACAGTTAAAAAACATAATAATGATAATAATGAGAGAGATTATTATTGAGATAATGAGTTTCACAGATGATGATATAAAACAACAGAGGATTCGCTGGATAAAACAGAAATATTGTATAAAATGTGTATAATTGGTATTACAATATTAAAAATAATGCAGATTTTATTTATTTAGTATGGCCGATTCACCTCAAAGCGATACGTGATAACATTATATCTAAAGTGCACTAATTTATTTCTTTTATAGATAACTTTTCCCTTTTTCCATCGAATGATGACTAAAGGAATTTTGTCATCTGCAAAAGGACAAAATTCTCATTGTCTTTACGTGATAGAATACATCCTTTCCTCCATCTGAAAAATGGATTATCAAGGAAAAAACTCATTCTTCAATAATAACTGGAAGTTTCTTGACAGATTCATATTTTGCAACTTCGTGTAACTATTGATTTAAATCTTCATTTCCAAGACAAATATGCAAGTGAAAGTTGTGGGGGGTTCTTTTGAATGTTTTTGAATCATAATGCAACTCTGTATAATATAAACACCTTTAACTCGGTTTTTTTTTATTAATTGCATGGTTTATGCATTAATTATATATACTGTTTTAAAGATGAGATGAAGTTATTTATTTTAATTAAATCATAACATACATCTAATGATATTATTTTCTTTTGCAGGAAACTTTCGTTGCATGATCTCATCTTGCTGTAATCTTTACGTAGCACAGTCTCATTCTTTCACGCTTGCATCCCGGAAAACGGGTCCATTTTTGTCAAATTTTCCTTCCAATAATCAAAGGCTAATGGCTCTATCATAAATTATATAGCACGTGATTGTAACATATCAAAAATATAGATAGATGATAAATGAATAAACATAGCGTATTTTGTTCATCTGACTCTCTTGTGTTTTGTTTATATTTCAAAAACACAGATACAAATAAAAGTTTGCTATGAAGCATCCTCTTTCTTAATAATGCATATCAGATACAAATATCGTTTATGTGTATTATTATTATTGAGTGGCACATATAAGATTATAGTTTTACTGGATTTAGTCATGCGCAATAGCATATAATTGTGAAGAAGGTAGTCATTCTCAATAGCATAGAATACACTACTATTATATTAACTATATTTATTTACAGAAAAAAGCAATTATATACTAAACTATTTCCATGATATGTATCCTTTATTTACTGTTTACGATACCTTTAAGAGAAATTCACTGAGACAAATAAAACATTGTTTTTATTTGTAAACTGGATCAAAACAAAACATAAACAAAGATATATATTATCATGAAAGTACACCTTTGGAGAAAATGTCTAAAAATCGCCAACGTGTCAACATATGATGATTTTCATTACCATTCATTTCACGCTTGGAAGACCAATTCTCTCATTGAATTCTAAAATGCCGGTTTTATATACATGGATGAGCATCCTTTTCAATGATCGTCTTTGTCAGCTATTTCTTTTATGTGAACGATTAACTGTGTACATAAATACCACACACACACACACACACACACACACACACACACACACACACACACACACACACACACACACACACACACACACACACACACACACACACACACACACAGATAGAGAGAGTTAAATCGATATATTATAAATGACAAGAACAGCTTAACCTGACAACTATTGTAAACACGGAGACTATTTTTTTAATGTCAGCTGTCTTTTAATTTAGGTTCGCTCATTCATAATTTAACAGTTAATGTGCGGTAATAAACCATGTGTTTTAGAAATTATTAATCTTAAAGTGAGAATTTCCATTTTTTTCTTTTGTTATTCTGCTTCGACAAACTGAAATATAAATTTAATCCCAGAATATAAGGCAGCTCTTAAACTCCCATAGCAGTTTTATATAACAGACTAATGAATTTCTAAGAATAAAAAAATTGTGTGAACTTTTGTTGTATTTAAAGTATCTTATCCTGATTTAATTGGACCATTTATAAGTTCTTTTCGAATGAGAACGAAAGACGTTTGACCAATAAAATATCAAACCAGCCAAAGAACATATGCAATTGTTCTTGAAGTTCTACTGTTACCTTTGAGAAAGTCCAATCCGATTTATTTAATGTCCTAATCTATCATTTTCATCACGAAATATTAGAAACATTTAATATTTACTACATATTTTAGATTTTAAACATTTGCGCTACGATGAGGTGTGCAGTATATTTATCTGTTATCAAAGATCCGCTGCATGAATTGATAAAACTTTCCAGATAGAATTAACTTGATAAGAGACTTGATATGATTTTATAGGACATCTTATAATAGTACATAATATATCACAAAAATGAAATATTTGAAAAAATATAACATAAAAAATTAACCCTAGCAAATGTTGTCAGTACCATTATTATTGAAGTACCATTTATGGTACTTCACTTCAATTAATCTCCCATTCGAATGTCATTAATATAATGAAATTTTTCAAAATATAATGAACCATGGAATTTATAATCATATGAAGTTATTCATATGATTATAAATATGAAACACGAAAAGCGCTTCTCCCATAATACATTAGTACTATTTTTAGTCAACTTATACCATAGCGCAAGCAGGCTAAGAATTAGATAATTCTTAGTCTGCTTGCGTCCAAATTCCTCTGTTTATTTATTTAAAATGTATTTCCATAGTTCTAATATACTTGGGATTAAACACTTTTGGGAAAAACGAATTTCTGATGGATACATCAATTCCACGACTCTTAAAACAAGTGCATAATATTTGTTCGCGGCCACTCACCACTCTTTGAAATACGCAACAAAAGTTTTCAGTATTGCAAAGCAATTCTATGAGATACTTTGAGAACGGATTAGTTAACTATTGCGCCCATCTTTCTATATCTAAAAGAATCATTCTTTGGCAGGTATTACTCATTCTTTGATCGATTTCTTTGCCATTAGTGTTGCAGTTTGGGTTGCATCAATGTTTTTAGCTCATCAATTCTCATGAGTGAATTTCCGCAGATGCCATTATTTTACAGAATATAGAAGTAAATTCCAGGAATATTATAATTCATCCCACTTACACAAACAGAAAATAGCGTTTGCGTATGGAATAACATTAACTTGCTGATGAAATAATGGAGAAAGAATCGACATTTTCAAAAGAAAGAACTAGAAATGCGGAGAAATAAAAAATGCACTAATTTTCAAATCGCGTGTAACAAGTCGCACATGCGCATTACGTACAATCCATACTAAAAAAACGAATGTTGCTTTATGGAAATAATTATACTTTAAAAAACGTAGCACGGGAATAAAAAAATATAAAACATTTTATTGAGATGATATTCTCATTTAACGAGTAACTCATTGCAATATAATAACTAAAGGAAACTTCCTCACAATGTGTCACATCCTACTTTCTGAAATATTATCCGCGAAGAGAAATTCTATTCTGTAGCACAGTTTGCTTCCCAATTATGTATTTTAAGAGGACATATCAGAAAGATTTCTGTATAATATAATTTTCAAGCATTGTAACATAATTGGATCATATCTTTATAATATCTTCTTAGCATATGTGATTATCTGTGGAAATACTAGTAGTGGTGATCAGCGGTAGATGGCGTTGGTGTAGTTGTGGTCAGTTAGTGGATTGTGAGTGGTGGAAGCAGAGTTGTAGAGTAGATGCCCTCCCTCGATGAGTCTTTGGACTCCCTGGAGGTGACAAATAATATTTTTTTTATTGATTGTTAAAATATTTACACATACAATAAATATCTTGAGTGACATTGCAACTTATAATTTAACAGAATTCAGGACTAAGTGCTGCAATTCCTACATTGGATTTCAATTAAAATTTTTAATAATACTTTTTTGCTTCTATATTATGTATTTACAACATATGTTCTTCTAATGTTAACAATGAAGACTATACAGAATTTTTGAATACAGAGTATACAGAATAATAATAATAATAATAATAATAATAATAATAATAATAATTGAGAAAGAGTGATAAAACATACAAATTTCTGCATTTACTTATAAGGATTACTTGTAGATGAGTGAGGCACGTTAATCCCACCTACTTCGAAGGTTGGGTTAGCTTTTATGAGGAGAGTGGGATTTAGCCTTCATTATTTGTGTTGTTGCTACTGTTAATGTATGGGATGTAGGCATTGGATGCTAGTGATTTGCAATGTGTATATTAGTGTTAATGGTTTCTTAACTTTGTTGGTATATTTTCCAGAGTTCGTTTTTTAATGTTCTGTAGTTATCTACGTGTTTTAACTTTGTTGGTAGCTTGTTGAGTTGCGTGGGTATCTGATGTGATCTCACAAAAGAACCGTATGAGTTGTTGAAGGGTGTGGGGATGTAGAGAGTTGTCGTAGGTCGTGTTATACGGTAAATGTCTCTGTTGTTTCGATAGGTGATGTTGAAGTAATTCCTTGTTAATGTCATGGTTCAGATTTTTAATGCTCAGAATTCTGTGTATCGCCCTATGCTTGTCGGATATTGGTTGTTGCGTGTAAAGTGTCCTGATCACTGTTGACACGATTTTCCTGTGTAGTGTTTCTAATTTTGTTAGGTGGCTGTTTGATGTATTTGTATAGACTGTTATTCCGTATCTGAGTAGGGATTCGCAGATACCGTGATATAGGAGTTTTTTTTATGTTGGGTGGAATAATGTCTTTAACTTGGAAGAGTTTTGCTGCGATGATCCGGAGTTTGGTGTGTAGGTATTCTATATGTTTTGTCCATTTAAGGTGGGAATCTATATAGAGATCGAGGTATTTTGCGTGTGTTACCGGTTTGATTTCGGAACATTTGCAGGTATTTTTGTTGTTAATGCAGCGGTATGTGTGAAAATGTGTCGATAGATGCGGGGCGTATGATTCTTAGGTTGTATATGATCAATATCTGTGTTTTGGTACCGTTGATTAGAATTGGGTTTTGGTGGAAGTATGTTGTGATTTCGTTTAGGTCTTGCTGTGCTTTGCAGAGAGCTGTGTCAATGTCTTTGTGGATTGCTAGTAGTGCAGTGTCATCTGCGTATTGAAATATTTGACTTCTTATGGATATGTTATGAACATCGTTAATGTATATGTTGAATAGAGTGGGTGATAATATGGCACCTTGAGGTACACCGTGTTTTACTTGTATACTCCGACTGTGACATGTACCTATTTTTGTTACTTGTGTTCTGTTTGAGAGGTAGTTCTTGAACCATGCATGTAGTGTTCATCTTATACCTATTGAGTATAGATTGGTGAGTAGTATGTCATGTTCAAGTGTGTCAAATGCTTTGGTTAGGTCCAGTAGTAAAAGAACAGCTTACTTGTTTTTGTCGAGAGCTTTGTTTATTGTGTCGGCGATGTCTTCTAATAAAGTGATGGTGCTTTTTGTTTTCTGAAAGCCATATTGGTTTTGTGAGATGATGTTGTACTTCTGTAAATAGTTCTGTAGTCTGGTGTGTGTTATTTTTTCTAGAATTTTTGAGATGACTGGTAGTGTAGCTATTGGTCTGTAGATTTGTGTATCATTTCTTTTACCACGTTTGCAAATTGGCGTAATTATCGCAGTCTTTAGTTATTGTGGAATAATGGCACTGTCGAATATATGTTCACGAGTTTCAAAAGTATTAGATTTATTTGTTCAAAGTGTGTTGTAAGGTCGGTCTGTGAGTCTTATTTTGTCTATTCCTGGAGTGGTCTTTGGTTTTAGTTGTAGGATTGCTTCTTTCAGTTCCTGTTTTGTTATGGATGGAAAATACATCGTTTGTTGTTGACTTTGTGTCGGTAGTTTTTTGTTGATCGTTGGTAGTTTGTCTTTTTTGAGTTGTGTGATGTTGTTTGTGAAAGCATGGTTGAATGAGTCTGCTAGTTCTTCTTGGTTTGTTTCCTGACCGAAACGTTTTGCAATAAAATCTTGTGCTGAAGTTTTCTTTTTTCGATTTAATAATTCTTGAGTGTAGCCCATATTTGCTTAAAGTTGTTGTTATATTCAATGAATTTTTGGAAGTAGTATCGTCTTTTTGCCCTACGAATTTTTGTTGTTAGTTTATTTCTTGTGTATTTGTATAAGGTTTGTAAATGTGTGTTACTGGGTGACTTTTTAAGTTTTTTCCATAGATTTTCTTTTACAGTAATAGTATTTAGTATGTCGTCTTTTATCCATGGATTGTTGTCTGTTTGTGGCCTCGTTTGTGTAGGTTTTGTTGCTTTTTTGTATATTTCTGTGAACTTTAGTTGAAAAGTCTCGTATAATGTTACAGGATCGTTTATTTTAAGTAGGGAATTCCAGTCTGTATATTTTACTTGGTTATCGACATTGCTCTTTAGTATGATCGAATTTTATCGACTTTTGTGGTGGTGGGAGGGGGGGTAGGAAACGTAATAAAACAAAGTTGAGATAAAGTAGTGATCGGCAATTTTTACGTTAATTACTGATGATGTATATGTATGGATGGAAGCCCGTATGTTGATATGATCAATGCATGATTGTGTTAGTGAGTTATTGAGTATTTCTTCTCTTGTTGGGGAGTTAATGGTAGGGTTTACGTTGTACCTACCTAGTATATCAAGATATGTGTTAGTGGTTGAAGAAGCGTGGTCAAGAGTATTTATGTTAATGTCTCCTATTAGGATGATAATAATAATAATAATAATAATAATTTTTTTTTAATTTTTTTTATTATTTCTCAGATACATTACATATATTATATGAAGATAATTATGTATAGCAAATACTTTCTCGTGCATAAATTTTTTTTTAAATAATAATAATAACACTAACTGTTTACAACGTATATTATTATAATATTCATAATGATGATTATTACAGATGTTTCTTTGCAATGTTACACTCTATATATACAATATCAATGGATATAATCACTCTATATTTGCATACTTTTGTTACAGTTATTACATACATTTGATTACATATGATACATTACTTACATTTGTTTACATATGATACATGACTTACATTTGTTTACATATGATACATGACTTACATTTGTTTACATATGATACTTACATTACATACATTTATTTACATATAATACATACATTAGATACTTTGGTTTACATGTGATACGTACATTACATGCACTTGGTTACATATGATACATCTTGGATGAGAACTAATTTCTCTGCTTTCATCCTCAAAGCTTATATGTAAGCTTATCTGAGGATGACACCAGTTGGTTATTATTTATTGTTTCTTTTTTTACTGTGTTGGGAAGCTGCGAAATATGTGATTGAGAAATTCGCGCGCGAGCGCGCACACACACACACACACACACACACACACACACACACACACACACACACACACACACACACACACACACACACACACACACACACACACACACACACACACACACACACACACACACACACACACACACACACACACACAAAATAACTTGGAATGTATTGATTCGTCGCTGAACTGGAAGCCTGAACGAATATATTGTGTTTCATTAAGTTTGTATGGTATTTTGGGTGCGTGTTTCTTGTTCATAGTATGTCCTTAGAGCTCTTTTCAGGCTATTGTAGTTTGTAAGGTTTCTGTATTCAAAAGGTAATTTGTTTATCATGTCTGGGATATGAAAGTTTTGCGTGGCCTTTCCGTAGTGATTATTGTATTTATATGTGATATAATTAGTAGTCTGAGGTCTTGTTATACGTTATGTATTTCTGATTGTGCTGTAGTTGGCATCGAAATAATGTTTTAGCAAAGCTGCATAGTGACATAAATGTTTTGCTGTCAGTATTTTGTGTTCTGATATTGCAATGTATATAAGGTCGTGATTTTCTCTTTGTTCCCAAAAGATCAGTTTTGTCATTTTGTACTGTAGCGACATTAATTTGTATATTAGTGGTTTGTATATTAGTGTTTTTAGGCGTATGGGTACTATGTCTTTTAACCTGTAGAGTTTGCCACTTATTGTTCGGAGTTTGTTGTGTAGATGGTTTATGTGGCTATTCCAGTTCATATCTGCATCGAAATAAATTCAAGGTATCGTATTATTTCAAAGTGATTGTAGTGGTTTTGCTGTTCTGTGTGTTTTTTATGTTGGAAAGTGGATGTTGGATAGTTATATATTTGTTATCAACTGGTCCAGTCAGTGGATTTCTGAATATCATTAATTTTGTCTTTTCTGAGTTTAAGTGTATAGAGTTTTTCGTGAGCCAGTCTTATGTTCAGATTTATCAGTTCTATTCAGATTTATGATCAGATTTATGTTGTTGCATATTTGTTTGTGCTATGCTTGTGTTATTGTGGATGGATATTATTGCTATGTCGTCTGCGTATGTCTTACCTTTGAGTGATAGCTGATTAATATCGTGCGTGTAAATGTTGAATAGAGTTGGGAAACAGCTCCCTGTAATCCACAGGTTACTGGTAGCTCTCTGCTTCGGTTTGACCCGATACGTGTGATATGCTTTCTATTTTGGAGGTAGTTTGTAAACCACCTGTGAAGAGGCCCGTCTATTCCAACATGCCTCAGCTTTTCTAACAAGGTTTGATGTGTAAGTGTATCGAATGCTTTAGTTAGATCAATAAAGACTGCCATGGCAATTTTGTTTTTGTCTAAGGCGGTATTAATTACGTTTGTAAAGTCTTCCAAGAGAGATGTTGTTCCCTTATTTTTCTGAAAACCATATTGTGTTTTCAGAAAAGATCTCAGTGTATGAAATATCTCAGTGTATGGTGTGAGTTTCTTCAGTATGATCCGCTCCATAATTTGATTGATAATTGGTAATGTTGCTATGGGTCTGTAATTGCTGATTAAATTTCTTTTTCCATGTTTGTATATGGGTGTGATTATGGCAGTCTTTATCATACTTGGTATCTGTCCTGTTTTAAATATTTTATTTATTAATTTTAGTAGGATAGGACTTAAAGTAGTTGAATGTTGCTTTATATCTTTAGGTCTGATACCATCAATTCCTGGGCCTTTGTTTGGTTTCATTTGATGTATTGCAGTGAGAAGTTCTGCTTCTTTTATGGATGGGACCCATAATGTCTGTTTTGATTGTGGTCCAAGTGGAGGGTCTCGTTTTGTGATTGGGGGAATATTTCTGTGCAATTCTTGGATGGAGTCTGCAATTGGTTAAAGTCATTTGCTAGTTGTTGGATAGGTTTTGCGTCTTTCATGAAGCTGTGCTTTATGGTTTCGGAGGCGGTGGTGTTGGGAACACAATCTAGCATCTCATTGATCAGATGCCAGGTTTGTTTCATGTTGTTTTGTGCAGAGGTTAGTTTGTCTCTGTAGTAGCTTCTTTTTGCATTTCTGATTTGTGTTGTAAGGCGATTCCTTGTTATCTTATATTCAGTTTTTAAAGCTGTGTTATTTGGATATCGCTTTAATTCTTTCCATAAAGCGTCCTTTCTGTGTATTTCTAGGATTACGTTTTGTGTTATCCAAGGATTTTGTGTTGTTTTTGAACGAAAAACAACACAAGCTTTCTTATATATTTCCCCCAGTGTGAGTTTAATGTTGTTGTATAAGATATCTGCTGAATCTGATGCCAGGTGTTCCCAGTCTGTTTTTCTTATTTCGTAGTTGACTATTTCTTCGTCAATAATTGTTTTCTGTCGCTTTTCTTCTGTGGGACATTGCATGGATATTGTCTTGGTGTGCAGGTTTAGAGCGGCGAAGTAATGGTCTGCTACTTTGCACTTTATGACTGATGCAGTGTAACTATTTGGTGATGCTCGGACGTTTATATGGTCTAGACAGGAGGCAGCGATAGTATTTCCGAATATTTCTTCTCTAGTACATGATGTTATTGTTGGTATTAGATTATACATGGATAGCGTGTCTAGGTATTGTACAGTGTTGTTCTGGTTTTCGTTTGCAATATTTATGTTTATGTCGCCAATTATCATTTGGTATTCGGTTGAGCATATTTCTTGGCTTGAAAGCCAGCAATTGAGTTCGTGCAAGAATTTTATCATGTTTAGGTTTGGTCGTAAATAGCATTTAGTATTATGGGATGCTGTCTGTTGGTGGTATTAGTGATTTCGAGGCAAAGGGTTTCAGCATGCTCAAATTGATAGCCGTTTTTTTGCTATTAATTTTTGTTTGATAAATATTAATATTGCACCCCCTCTTTTTGTTTGGCGGCATGATCTATGTTGTTGGAAGCCTGGAATTTGGAAGGCAGTCGCTTCAAAATTAGTTATGGATACTTCAATAATATCAGTGTAATTCCTCAGATAAGCCTGTAACAATAACCAATGTTTTCGGATGCTTCTGATGTTAATATGCAAGAGTGAGAGACCTCTTACTTGTACTGTGTGTTGTTTCCATGCATCAAGCGATTCGAAAGTACAATTACTGATGTATTCTGGTGTAATTACATCTATCTGATGGTTCACATTCATTTTTGTTGTGTTGAGATCTTCTTATTGAACTAAGTTGGAGTCTTTTGTTTCACTCTGGCAACCTGTCTATATCTTCCGAGCTTTTTATTTGTATAGACTTTGAAGTCTGTGACTTTATCAAGAATATTTTGCCGTCTTTGATCCATAAAAATTGATAGTTTTTTCTGTTTTTTCTTTTCTTGCTTGGTTCAAAAGATTCTGATTGAAATTAAATACTCAGATAGAAAGACTGGCGTATTGTCTTGCGACGCATTTAAATCCTTGACTACTGGTTTTTTCAGTCAGCTGGCTTTTATGAGATTGTTGCTTGTAGCCTTGCTTGTCAGACGAACTATGACTGGTGCAGCTTGTGGCAAGCCTTGTTTTTTGTTCTTCCTGGGAAACCGATTTATGGTCTGAATATCATTATGCTCTAGGGGGATGTCAATTGCATGGCCTAACTTTAAAACTACGTCTCTGAGATTTTCTGTGGATTCAGTTTCTGGAAGACCGTTCATGACAAGGTCTTCTTTATGTTGTTGTTGGTTTCAAACTTCGTATTGTAGTTTCAGGGAATTAAATTCTTGACGGAGTTCCAATATGTCTTTTATCAATTTGTGCTGCCTGTCAGTTAATGCTGGTTTTAATGTCTTTTACCGTTTGTAAGACTTCTTCGACTTTTGAATTATTAAATTTAACAAACTCTTCATATTCTCCAATTTTTTCGGTTATTTGTTTATTCTGTTTATCAAATATTTCTTGGACAAGATCTACCAAGCTGGCTTTTATATTTTCTGAACCTTTTTCTACTAATAAATTTACGGAATTCAAATTATAAGACTCACCGGTATTTTGTTGTCTGTTCAGTTCATCGTCCGATTCTGCCTCCGGCGTAATCAGTTGCGTCGTGAGTGGCGGAGTTTCTTTGTTCTCTCTACAGTTTAGGCACTTCCATTCTTCTCGTTTGGCATTGGATTTGCATTGCCATGTTGCTTCTGAAAGTCCGGAACATGTAAAGGGAAGATTCCTATGGCATTTCTTGCAGGTTATATGACATCCGTCGGACGGTAATTCCTTCAGGCACTTGTTACACTTCATAATAATATTCATTCTTAAAACTTCATAATAAAATTCATAAAATAATAATAATAATAATAATAATAATAATAATAATAACAATAATATACAGTATCAGAGTAAATATTATAAATATCTGGATCCTAAATTTTAGATTTTCAATAAAGATATGAACGACACGCTTGGCATATCATCCAAACGAGATATTAAGTTTAATCCCTCAAATTTAATTTTGTCATTGTTTTAACAAAAATATTCAGAGAGAGAAGAGAAAATCGGTTACAACATTCAAAGCATGAACATAGGACATGAGTCAAGTCATGGCTTGGTCACTGTAGGGTTAATAGGAGGATGCGCTGTTAGATTTCACAGGAACCCAATCGTTAGTTGTTGTAATTTCGGTGCATAATTTATAAATTACAAAAAAAATGAACAGTTAATCGTGATTGCTTCCCAAACTTTGAGACAAGAGCTGTTAACATGATGATGTGAAGAAGGATCGGCGCATCTTCCAGTGAAGGGAGGTTTTCTGTAAGCAGAAAATCGAATACTGCCTGAAGAAGTATGGATTGTTAGAGTAACCAGAAAAGGAAGACGCAAGAATTCTTCGAAAATACAATATACGCGGCGCATTCAAACCTGCGTCGAACTGTCTTCTTTTCTACTATCCACGTAAATAAATTACCGCCTCTCTTCCAACGTGGTTTCCATAAAGTACCCTGTTTATGTCGACTTCGTTATCTTAACATACGGACTCTTCTGCTAAGAGTTGAATTCAAGATTATCAGGAATACATTACATTCCTGGATCGGATAAGTCTGACCTTGCTTACCATGTCAGACAAAGAATTGTCTGAAATCAAACCAAATTTTTTTCACTCCAGTTAAATTGAATTTGATCGTCTGTTTCTTAAACCTTGTGAAACTTTACGACACTATCTAATCTAGACCTTTCTGATTATACTACAAATAAGAGGAAGCATTCCTAATTAACTGTATATGCAGAAAGAAACAACCGAACTTTTCTCTGTATATGCAGAAAGAAACAACCGAACATTTCGAAAATAGAAGAACCTATTGGCGCTTCCTGTTGTATCCTGTTGTCGAAAGAGGGCACCTTCCTTAGTGTTGTGTCAACTGTTTATGACATTTGTTTCATTAGAAGACGAGTTATAGTGCCAAGAGTGACAGTGTGTTTTGACGAACGTTCAGAAAATGAATTCCAAACAGAGAGCTGCGATTGACTTTTGTGTTAAACTTGGTAAACGTTTTATAGAAACGCATCAAATGCTTCAAAAAGCATACGGTGATGAATGCTTATCCCGTACTCGAATTTACGAGTAGTTTAAGCGATTTCAAAGTGGTCGTGAGACGCTTTAGGACGACGAAAAGCCGGACTGTCTAAAAACTGAACTGAGAGAAGTTAACATCCAAAAAAGAGTGCGTGATTTCATCAAAGAAAACCCGAAATCGTCCTTGAGATTGATTGAAGATGAATTGGGGATTCCATAATCAACTGTGCACAACATTTTGACCGAGAGTGTGGGGTTTCGTAAATTGAATTCGCGATTTGTTACCCACAAGTTGACCGACGAGTAAAAAATGTATCGAATTGAACACTGCAAGGATCACATTAAAACTCGTAAGGACTCAAACTTCCTTGAAACGATCGTTACTGGTGACTGACGAAACGTGATGTTTTGAGTATGAGCCCGAAACAGAGTGCTGAGTGGAGACCACAAGAAGAGGGGCATCCGAAAAAAAGTCGCTTGGAGAAGTCAAAAGTAAAGACAATGCTGATTTGTTTCTACGATTCCAAGGGAATTATCCACAAAGAATTCGTTCCGCCTGGCCAAACGGTCAATGGTGAGTTTTATCTCAAAGTTTTAAAACGATTGATAGCGAGAATTCCTTGCATACGGCATGAATATCGTGACGACCGACCTTTCGTCAAAACACACTGCCACTCTTGTCACTATCAGTCGGCTTCTAATGAAACCAATGTCATAAACAGTTGACACAACACTAACGAAGATGAAAAAGAATTCCATCCAAGTTTCTTGAGTATCTTCGGCACTATAAAATATTAAAAAATAACAGTACAATATAATAACTGAATTGTATGAAACCATAGAATAATAATATGCACGTGTTGAAAAACAGGAGATAAATAAGATCTAGCAGCAGTCTATTCATTTTCAAATAACATCCAATTAGGACTTCAATTCTGTTCCCACCATAAATCGCATCATACGCATGATGATTTGTCCAACTCCTGTATCGTATAATGCTGATGTTCTTCTAAACGCACAGATCCTGACTTCCCCGTATGAGTGTAATCAAAAAGTCCGAAAAAACCAAACAACTGGATGACCGTACATAAAAGTATGGAAAAATGGTGGGTCGTGCGAACTTATGAAGTACAGTATTCTTCTTAGCAAACTTCATCGAAAATGATTTATAGATTTAAGAAACATACATCACTGGATAACGGTTCTGCTCCATCTTTCATGCAGGACTGAAACCAATGAGATATCTTCATCGTTTTTCTTATCTTTTCTACAAACTGAGTTATAGTCGTTAGCAGGGATAAAATGAATTTCATGTTCTGAATTTAGTGTTGCAAAAGTTCTTCTACAGAGAAGAACAAGTGAAGGTTAATAGACCATAGTGATGATGATTGCCCAGTTATCTTAAAATAAGCAGAACAACTATGTGATTGGTTTTTATTCCTATGATAAATTGGATTCTTCGATGTATTGAGTTCATCTAGAGATAGAAATCAATTAAGTCTTCTAATCTGAGATTTATCCTGTACGCTACGATCAACCAATATGCAGTCGTATTGCTATATAACTCTGCATACTAATGAAACTTGTTTATAGCCCGAAGCTTATGACGTTAGGTGAGGTTGATTGGAATTACAGGCAGACCAACAAAGGCTATGAAACAGCATCCTACATCTGTTATTGAGTAATGTCTACAGCCGTATATTATGTTTGTCCTGCAGCCAATATGATATATACATATTGGCTGCAGGACAAATAATTTGTCCTGCAGCCAATATGTCGCATTATTGGCTGCAGGACAAAGGCCATAATGTCGCATTAATTGACTGTTCTGTAATATGAAGAGCAGAATTTTCTGCAGAACTTATTGTATGAACCAGGAAAACGCATGATCCTCATAAAATCCTCATAAAAGTTCTTGAAGTCTTGAAGTTCATGAATTCATTTTAACCTATGTAATATTTATTACATAGATATTTTTAAACTATTTTTAGAATTAGTAACAATCTAAATAGCGTTTAAAAATATCTATGTAATAAAAAATATCTATGTAGATATTACATAGGTTTCCGGAACAAAAATGATATCTTAGCATTAGCTACGTTCTCCGAAATCTCTTTCTTCCAGAGACTGAAAATAAAGACTACTATCGATATTGATGGAATGGTAACATCGACGTTTGATGACAAGGAAAGGATTGATGTTGGAGTATGTGAAAACATTTTTTTTAAACACAGCAACATTGAAATTGAAGATAAAATTGTTTGTTTTGCGCTGATAATAGGAATACAAATTTTGGTGTGGAGTAAAGAGTCGTGGTATTGTAGAATTCAAAACATACTTCATCGTGGCACTACGCGCTTTTTCTCTGTTGTCTGCCCGTCATCAGTCGGATTTTAGAAATGTTTGAACCTTTCAACAGCTACTTTATAAATCACCTAAGTGACCTACAATAATGTCGAACATTTCAAGCCTTTTTTAAATTTTGGTGGTTGAATTTTGTTTAACATCTGTTGGAAATCTTTAAAGTATTTAGCGAACGGAGCATCAAAGATCTTCCGGTTTTAAAGATTGTAAACGATTACCATTAATTGAAAACAAGGATTGAGAACAGGATGACATTGAAATTTTTTCGCACAAAAGCAAGAGATGAACAGACCAAATTATGCTATTCTGTCCAAAAAGAAACCGAACTTTTCGAAAATAGAAGAAACAAGTGGCGCCACCTGTTGTATCTTTTTGTTGTCGAAAGCGTCAACCTTCAATAGTGTTGTGTCAACTGTTTATGACATTTGTTTCATTAGAAGCAGAGTTATAGTGCCAAGAGTGACAGTGTGTTTTGACGAGCGGTCGGAAAATGAGTTTCAAAGAGCTGCGATTGACCTTTTGTGTTAAACTTGGTAAAAGTTTTACCGAAACGCATCAAATGCTTCAAAACGCATGCGGGGATGAATGCTTATCCTGTTCTCAAGTTTCCGAGTGGTTTACGCATTCACGACCGTATTCTTTTTGAAGAATTTGATACGTCAAAAAGTAGTCGTGAGACGCTCGAGGACGACAAAAAGCCGGGCGGTCCAAAAACTGGACTGAGCGAAGTTAACATCCAAAATATGCGTGATTTCATCAAAGAAAACCCGAAATCGTCTGTGAGATTGATTGAAGATGAACTGGGGATTCCAAAATCAACTGTGCCCAACAATTTGACCGAGCGTTTGGGCCTTCGTAAATTGAATTTCGAGATTTGTTCCGCACAAGTTGACCGACGACCAAAAAAATCAATCGAATTGAACACTGCAAGGATCTCAATAAAAACGCTCGTAAGGGCTCAAACTTCTTTGAAACGATCGTTACTAGTGACGAAACGTGGTGTTCTGAGTGAATCCGAAACAAAGCGCCAGAGTGCTGAGTGGAGACCACCAGATGAGGGGGCATCCGAAAAAAAGTTGCTTCGAGAAGTCAAAAGTGAAGACAATGCTGATTTGTTTCTACGATTCCAAGGGCATCATCCACAACGGATTCGTTCCGCCTGGCCAAACGGTCAATGGTAAGTTTTATCTCGAAGTTAGTTTTGAAGCGAGAATTCGTTGCGTACGGCACGATAATATCGTGACTAATGACCTTTCGTCAAAACCCACTGTCACTCTTGGCACTATAACTCGGCTTCTAATAAAACAAATGTCATAAACAGTTGACACAACACTAATGAAGGTTGCCGCTTTCGACAACAAAAAGATACAACAGGTGGCGCCACTCGTTTCTTCTATTTTCGAAAAGTTCGGTTTCGTTTTGGACAGACAGTGTATTTTCAAATTTAGATACAAACATAAATAAATAAATAATAGAACTGAGAATATTCTCCATTTAGTAGGACTGTTTCACAGATCCACCAGTATAATCAAAAGAACGAACGTTTTAAAATATTATATGATATTAATTATTTTAGCTCACTTAATTCTGAAAATTCTACAAATGTGCTATGCCGCAAACTTCAACCTCCTCGCTGCGCGACACTGCCTGAATGATAAGCACGGAGTTTCGTGCTTTTCATGGTTCAATATCTGTACAAGAAAAATGACCGTGCACCAAAAAAAGTGCTTGTTTCATAATTGAAAGGTAAAGAATTTCTTGTTAATGTTTAAGATGACAAAACAAAATTGAGCTGTGCATTACTAGTCGCCTTTCTAAGTCCTACCCGGCGGCAAAACATTTTGATTGTTTAAAAACAAAAATGATGCAGTGGATGGAAAAAACATTATGGGGACTTTCAATCGTGCTCTGACAAAAATGTCAAAATATTTCCTTTCTAAAAAAAAATAATAAATAACTTTCGCGTCATCGCAAAGAATGTGAAGTATTTTTATGACATCAATATTGGAGTCAACGTACGGAAAGGGTTAATAAAAACTAGGTGGGGGGGATTCAAATAAAAAGCACATTTTCTAACACTAATTCTATTTTTTATAAAAGTGAAAAGGTAATCTTTATAATTTTAAACAAAACCAATAAATAATTGTAATGTAAATTGCTTAAGAAATTTGTGAGCTTCACTATGGAAACCAAACAATATTCCAAAATGATCACCGTTTTGAAAATTCATATTCTATTGCAGAAGTACATTTTTGGTATGTAACGTTAGTTTTTATTGTTCATCCTTAATTTGGTATTAAGGATGAACAATAAAATACATATCATTCATCAGTGGTACTTCTAAGGCCACTTTTATAGCTCATTATATGCCAAGTGTCTTGCTTTCATAATCTTAAACTTTTCTTAGGAAACGATAAATAGTCCTATGCCAATTAAATACAATATATTTTATCTATAATTTCCTCGAGGAAACATTCTACAAACAGATAGAGGGGACAGCCATCGGTTCATCACTTTCCCCACCCTTGGCCAACTTCTTTATGGAGACGTTTGAAGAGAAAGCCTTAAACTCATCCCCA
This sequence comes from Typopeltis vanoorti, assembly GCF_054136105.1. NCBI lineage: Eukaryota > Metazoa > Arthropoda > Arachnida > Uropygi > Thelyphonidae > Typopeltis > Typopeltis vanoorti. Next base: position 60,397,188 of record NC_143573.1, on the reverse strand, counting down.
CAAAAACCAACCATACGGCTTCGCTATGTTGATGATGTGTTCGCTATTTGGCCACATGGCTCAGATACACTCCTCTTCTTCCTAAAACAACCAACACCCAAAACAACCACTTAAACAACCAACACCCTAAAATCAAGTTCACCCTGGAAAAAGAGGAAAACAATAACCTCCCCTTCCTAGACACACTAGTCACCCGCCAACCTGATGGAACCTTGGTTTTCTCAGTTTATAGAAAACTCACCCATACAGGCAGATACATTCACCAACAATCCCATCACCATTCCCCCCCTCACAACAATATGGAGTTATTAAGATACTATTCAACAGGGCAAAAATAATCTGTTCAAATGATTAAGCCCTAACCACTGAACTAAATCACATCCGTGACACTTTCTCAGCCAATGGCTATCCCCCCCCAAAAAAAAAGGAATCCAAAAAATACTTAACCTAGTTATCCACAGCCCGCCATCCCCTCCACTTCACAAAAATGATTACTCTAAATCCATCACCATTCCCTACATCCGAGGCACCGCGGAAAAAATCAACAAAATCTTAAAAAAACATGACTTGACCACTTGTTACAGACCACATAGAAAATTGGCATCCCTTATCCGCTCCACTAAAGACCAATCACTTCCCCTAGACCTACCTGGTGTATACCAGGTCCCTTGCAGCTGTAAACTGTCCTACTTTGGCCAAACAGGCAGGACAGCAAATATCAGAATCTCAGAACACAAGGATTACATCCGATTTCACCAGTACAGCCACTCTGGGCTTGCAGACCATGCTCTGGATACTCGCCCAGAATAAGATGGAAGAAAGCCACAGTAATACACCGCAGCAAGTTCAAATACGAAAGACTATTCATGGAATCAGCTATAGGAAAACGTTAATCAGAAATAGGAAAACGTTAACTTCCTAGCTTCGGTTCTCATCTGCTGTTATGTAGTACTTGTGTGCACGTGACTTTGTATTAAGTTCCCAAGAAGATGGCAACGTGACGTTTGCCGAAATTATCTGAAAGTATATATTAAAGTTTATTTAATTTATATTTCTAGTGTACGCTGTCAATTCCTTAAATATTAGTTATCATGTTTAACCAGCGTATAAGCCTCTCAACAAGAATAAAAAACTCGAGTTCTTTACGAGATGAAAAACCCGAGTTTCTAACTTTTGTTACTCATTAAAAGCCCTTAAAAAAGTCCTAGGCGGGATTGAATCCACCAATGTCCAACCAAAGGGTGCATCAAAACCGATTGAGCTACAGTGGTTGCTTTATCGATATCAATATATTTATCAGTACAAAGTGTCATCCTTCCAAATACACCGAAGATGTCAGAACTCCTCTTGGTAACAACTAACAAATTCTGTACCAACTGGACGTTTATCAATTGGGATGAATTTCCGGATTTCTACGCTTCTTTTCCAGGATCTTATTATGGTGATTGATGTCTTAATTCAAATATTACTCTGATCTAATAACTGAAATCATTGTTTCTAAAATGAGGACCTTTTTTCCTCACCCAACTCAACAACTTCCCCATCCAAGTCCCAATTCTCCAACAAGAGTGCTAAAAGAGTAGAAGTATACATTGCGTGGCTCAAGTTAAAATCTCCCACTTTTCATTCGACTTACACTGCAGCCCGTAACATCTCCAAAATATCAACAAATCCAAAGCAGACTTTGTAGAGATTAAACCCATTAAGCTTTCCTCTTGCTGTAATAGCATTGGAGCCTTCTGGTTCATGTCTAAGAGTGTTGCGAAAAACATCTACCTTACCTTTTTCCGACTGTCTCGATTCCTTATCGTAAAATTATCACATCTCCTACAAGTAACAGCGCGGATATTTTCGTGTCGCTCCTCCACTCATCTTTCATTAGAAGAATTAATATTTAATGTACATGATACTAAAACGCTTCCCAACCAATACTCATCCTGCCTCGTTTTTAAAAGCTGTCCTACTCATCTAGCATGTATACAACATAGTACCAAGATTTTCCTAAACGTCTAGCCTTTTCCTTAAAGAAATAAGATAGAAGTCAGCCATGAAACTACTGCCCCATTTTCCTCACCTCAAGACGCTCTCGAAAGCAGTGGAGAAAGTCATCAAGAGTCATCTCCTTGCCTGCTTGGAGATTCATCAGTTAATCAGCGATCATGAGCATGGATTTCACCATTCCTGTTCTACAGAAGAGCTCCTCGCTTACCTTACCCGCCTTTGGACACAGATTTGGAGAAAATCGTGTCACACTTTCGATATGCCTCATCATTTGTGACTGCATTTCTAGTTTTATCATTGGTCCTTCAATGGTGTCATAGTGAATGGCTTCCTCTCAAATGCTATTCATATTTTTGTTGATACCAGTAATCTCCTTTCTCTTCTTCATTCGCTATATCCTGTGGTGAATTATTCAGACTTTAAACTCTTCCATAACTAACGTCTTAAACACTAATCTCTGTAGTGAATATTTTCAAGTGGAGTGAAAATAAATCCGACCAATCTTAGATTACTGGTTAAGCTAAAATCCTATCCAAGAATTCTTAAATGCATAAAGATTATATGAACCTCTCCTTCACAAAAAACCCTTCAGTTACTCTTCCATAGGCGGTTTCTCCTTCTTCATTATGCTTTTTATAGGAACTTTCATGAGCGTTGCTTCTTCTGAACTATACATTACCATTCCTCGACTTTCTTCTAATCGTATAAGATTTATAGCACTCACTGGTCATCATTCATACACAAACAATTGAACTAAAGCATATCGAACCAACTCCTCATTTTCTTATTTCATTTCATCTGTCTTTTCAGAATAAAATAAATTCAATTCCCAGCTTTTCATGATGTCTGTTAATATCGTGAATTAACACGAAGTAGTGTGCGTCCACACTTAATAGAAGTGAGCCTGGTAATGTGCCAAGAATGGTCTATCCATGCTGAAGGGGAGAAAGAAATAAAGGATGTGCAAATTGGTCACCAACACGCGAAATCACGTGCTTTATACGTAAAATTTTCCAACTGCTTTACAAGAAAAATAGTTAACACTTTAAGAACTAGAATTGTCATAAAAGAAATGCTATTTTTCCGACGTATAATAATAAACACTCATCGCACAATACGATTGAATACCCAAATATCGGAATGGATTCTCCTTCTTCTGACATTCGCACAAGTGTCGAAGGGTCTCGCATCTGTAGGCGTGCAGTCACTTAATACCAAATATCCAAACTGATATTAAGGACAATTGTTCTGCTATGTAAGCAGTGGCAAACCTGAAAATGATCAAACTCCTCTCCTTTGAAATATAAGCAAGGCGTTTCTCCCATCTAATTATTTTAAGAATGAAATAGTAATATCGAAATAATACATTTACTAGGAAATACATCACAACTTATACAGAGTAAAATGCGAGTTTTTTGCTAATTAAAACGCTGATTACTATTTTAGTAGTTTTATTTAGTGGAAAATCATATTAACAGGTTAATCTTTATCTACCTTTCGTCTGACATGCACCCTCTGTCCAAAAAGAAACCGGACTTTTCGAAAATAGAAGAAACTAGTGCGCCACCTGTTGTATCTTTTTGTTGTCGAAAGCGGCAACCTTCATTAGTGTTGTGTCAACTGTTTATGACATTTGTTTCATTAGAAGCCGAGTTATAGTGCCAAGAGTGACAGAGTGTTTTGACGAAAGGTCAGTTGTCACGATATTCATGCCGTACGCAACGAATTCTCGCTATCAATCGCTCCAAAACTTCGAGATAAAACTCACCATTGACCGTTTGGCCAGCCGGAACGAATTCTTTATGGTAATGCCCTTGGAATCGTAGAAACAAATCAGCATTGTCTTTACTTTTGACTTCTCCAAGCGACTTTTTTTCGGATGTCCCTCTTCTGGTGGTCTCCACTCAGCACTGTGGCGCTTTGTTTCGGGCTCATACTCAAAACACCATCATTTCGTCACCAATAACGATCGTTTCAAGGAAGTTTGAGTCCTTACGAGCGGTTTTAATGAGCTCATTGCACTGTTAAGCGGTCAACTTGTGGGAACAAATCGCGAACTCAATTTACGAAGGCCCAAACTCTCGGTCATAATGTTTTGCACAGTTGATTTTGGAATCCCAATTCATCTTCAATCAATCTCACGGACGATTTCGGGGTTTCTTTGATGAAATCGCGCACATTTTGGATGTTAACTTGGCTCAGTTAGTTTTTTGGTCGGCCCGGCTTTTTGTCGTCCTCAAGCGTCTCACGAACACTTTGGAATCGCTTAAACCACTCGTAATGTGCGTCCTAATGAAACAAATGTCATAAACAGTGGACACAACACTAATGAAGGTTGCCGCTTTTGACAACAAAAGGATGTGACTGTAGGTGACGCCACTAGTTTCTTTTATTTTCGAAAAGTTCGGTTTCTTTTTGGACAGAGGATGTGTGTTGGCCTCCAACATGTTCTAAGACAATTCAACTGCCAAGACAACTCACTGTAATATTAAAATAGTTTAATTTAAAATTAGAGTAAGAAATGTTAACTGTGAAATAAATCGAGAACTTCTCTTAATTGATAGTTACACTGGATATGGAAGTCGACAAGATTTTCTGAAGGGACCGAGTAAACCTTTAAGCTACACGTTATTATAAAAATTACGTGTGTGAAACACAGATATTTAAAAAAAAGGTTAAAAACACTTTATAGAAGAAACAAAAGGAAGTTTTTTTTTCCTTAGACATAAATGATATACTTGAAGTAAATTGCTTGTAAAAGAAAAAAAAAACATCGTACCATCAAAGTTAGGTTTCAAGTTCTTCATAAACAAAAAAAAGCTGTTTTCCTGCATCTTCAATCTGAAAATTTCTAACCCCGCTAACTTTTGTAGGTTAGGAAATTTCAGCAAATTTTTTTGCGTCAGGAATTTTCTATAAAAATGCAATGCTAATGACCATAAAAACAATAACGCATTTACAATCGCCTTAAGCTATTATAAACATAAGTGCTTGTGTTATTTTAACATGTTCATAGATGGCAGCACTATACAGTCTTATAGCAATTGGCTCAAAATAATTACTTTTTGAACTGAAAAGGATGGGGAAAAACACTTTTAGAATAATGTAAAAAATAAACTGTTGCTTAATAAATAGAAATATAAATTTTCATTCTGAAATGAGCCTTATTAACAATTCTTAAAACTATATTTCTAATTAAACGCAGAATTTGGAATAGGTATTGAACAAAAAATATTATCAAGGCGCTATAAAATTAATTAAACATTCAATATGTAATGATATAGGAGAACTTATTTTTTTACTGCCCATTTCGTATTTTAATAAAGTGAGATTTTTATGTAATTTATACCAACAAAAGGTTGTGACTTTACAGCATTAGTAGCACGATACGAGCGTTAGATAACCTAGAAACTCTCTTCCACCAACCCAAACACGATACATTTATCAAACAGTTACATTTATAGGTTTCCTTATTTCTTTCATTTTCAATTTACTTTTTGGATTATGAATACTGTAATTACACAACCAATCTTACTACAGAAAAGTTTACCAGACTTTGTAAAAAGCATTAAACTTTTCTTAAAATAATTTATCCTTTTACGAAAAGAGAGAGCGAAGGAAAGACCTAAGATCAGTTGAATAATCAGCAGATAATTGGACAGTTGAAATGTCATACATTGTATATACTATTCTTGTCAATTGCTGACCTCATCCCTCTTATTCATGTCGCGTGTTTCCGCCAAAACTCTGTGAAAACTTGCTTTAATTTTGATATTATAGTTGTCAGGAATACAACGTGTTAATATCAGCTCCCTCTATAGTAGCACATAGAAGTAGCTGATAGCAGAGGTTATTATTATTCACATAATTGATGCACAGTCAAAACAAGATATCATTTAAAGAACAATTTGACTGGTGATAAGGAAAATTTAGATTCTACCCGAGATTCTAGGAATAGTCTGTCAGGTAGCGTCGTAAAATATGGACTGTTCCAAGTAATGCTGTTTTTTGAAGGTCATATGGGGTCACTTAGGTGATGTTTAATTGCTGTAAATAGTGGGACAACTTATTTGAAATTGCGCCAAGTGCACCAATAACTCTTGGGATGACTTTGGTGTGTTTAAGTCACAGCCTGCCGACTTCGATTGCCTGATCTAGATATTTAGTAATATTTTCCAATTCTTTATTGTTATTCTTCTTCTGCAGCTTCTCCCACTTAAGTGGGGTCACTGTTGATGATGAGTCTCCTCTACATCCACATTTATTGTTATCACTAGATACTGCGATATCGATAATTGTGATGTCAGGTTTATTGTCTTTGTTCCAAATGCCGAACAATTTGTATTCTAAAGTCCCAGAGAATATTTGCTGTTTCGTTTTCCAATAATGTCTCTATTTTATGCTGCCACCAGTTATCAGAAGTAGGAAAGCCATATTTTCTGCATACATGCCAATGAACTATTTTGGCCACTTGATCATGGCGGTATTTATAGTCAGTTTGAGCTATTTTGCTGCAAGCACTGATTAGATGTTCTGCAGTCTCATCTTTCTGATCGCATAATCTGCATTTGCTGTTATTATTGATGTTCAAAATTTTTGCTTTGATTGCATTAGTTTGTAATGCCTGTTCTTGAGCTTCTAGAATAAATCCTTCTGTTTCTTTTTTAATGTATCCGTGTTGTAGCCATTGCCATGTCTTGTTCACGTCAATTTTGTCCTCAGTATCTCGAAGAAATTGGCCATGCAAGGGTTCATTTTTCCAGCGCACATATCGGCTATTTTGTTGTTCCTTTTTGTAATCGGATTTGTTTCCTGTTGCTTTTAAAAGGCCCTCTTGTGTAATTGCTTGAAGCATTATTATTATTATTATTATTATTATTATTATTATTATTATTATTATTATTATTATTATTATTATTCGGGTCAAACCGCAGTAGAAAACTATCAGTAACCCGTGGAGTGCCACAGGGAACTGTTCTCTCCCCAACTCTCTTCAACATTTATATGCACGATATTAACCAACTACCTCCGAAAAGCAGGATCTTCCAATACAGATGATACATCTATAATATCCATCCATTATAATGCAAGCATAGCCCAAGCAAATATGCTAATAGACTTGCTCACCAAAAATTTCATACACCTAAACTCTGATTAGACAAATTTAATTATATTCATACATCCAGTGATTCAACAAGTTTATAATATATATCTATAACCATCCAACATCTACTCTCCAACATAAAAAAAACACAGAACAGTAAAACCACTAACATCACTCAGGTTGAAACAATGCGATACCTTGGAATTTACTTCAATGCAGATATAAAATGGAATAGCCACATAAACCATCTACATAACAAACTCCGAACAATAACTGGCAAACTCTACGGACATAGACGCCTAAAAACACTAATATACAAAGCATTATGCCCAAAATATATACTATAACAACGTTTGCGTTATGTGCACCGTACAAACTAAATAGATTAATATCATTATAGTATAAAATGCTTACCTTAACTTAATAACTTAATAACTCAATAACTTAACAATAATTAAGCTTGTAATACTCAGATAAGCTTAATTAAATGCTTCGAAGACTTAAGCTGAGACATTACACTTCAACCGCGATCAGCATAAAGAAAACGCCAGCAGGATTCTTAAATATTGTCCAGAACACGTGGTGACCAAGTATTTTGCATATACACTGGGTAAGTGGCATTTACTTGTATCTGTATAAATGTTACTTTTTCGGTGGCTGGTATGTGTATGATACATAGTTAGTGTACCAAATGAGACTTTTAGGCACATCTTTAGGAGACGACGTTTTCTGACTATGCTGGAGTCAGAAAACTTATGTGAAAGATCTTCCTTTTTTATAATTTATACTTAAAATTTGTTAACTTTATTTTCTGTCATTTCAATTTCCTAACAAGGTGTCTTAACTAAATCGATTGTTCAGTTTGTTTTCATCTTTCTTTGCTCAAATATGAAAGTAAAGCAGTTCCACCAACTGATATTTTTATGTCCCGACCCTCATGTCATTTCCACACTAACTGGATCGTGCATTCTTCGCTTCTATTCTTGAAAGAAAAATCCCCTCCCCTCCCCTCCCCTTCTCTCTCTCTCTCTCTCTCTCTCTCTCTCTCTCTCTCTCTCTCTCTCTCTCTCTCTCTCTCTCTCTCTTTCAATATAATCTCTCGACATCCATATTTTCTTTACACCATTTTAGTTGGTTTGGTAGCAGTATCTTACATGTACCACCAATGAGATGCAGTTTCCAATCTCATGGAATAAATATTCATGAATGTCTTTTAGAGGATTTTTTGCGTCCAGTGAGACCACTATCCTGCTGAATATATTATTAAAGATCTTAATAATTGAAGAAATACCATTCTTGATCGCTGGAGCGATCTTCTCGGATTAGTATCCTCCCACGATAATACTAAATGATGGAATTGATATTAAAAACTATTGATGTGGCTTCTTGGATAATTGAAATAGCTTCTTGTTGTTTGCAATTGAGACAATTTCTAATGGAAGCGATCACTGTGAGTAATCTCCACTGATTGTTTTTCTCGTCTGATCTCATTTCAGTCCTTCCTTTGAATTCATAACACAAATAATTTTAACATTAAGCGTATCTTCATCTTTCATTTCACTTTAAATCCCTACCAGATTTTCTTGAAGATGTACCACGATAGTTAAGAGTAAAAAGGAACCGAAGAAAAACATATCAAGATTTCTTGAAAGCAAAATCACGATTTTGAGAAAACTTAAAAGTGCACATTTTGTATTACGTCCAAACGGAGGAAAGTAAAATATCGCATTTCTGAAGACGCTGTCCATTCCCACTCGATAACACTTTCCAAACTAATCTTGCAAAAATCTTTTACTCTGTACTTGGCAAAAACGTTAAATTCAAGCACGATATTTTCGGATAGGTTTAAAAGCACGCATTTACATTAAGTCAGAGTGGAGCATAAAGCAACGTAAAGTATAAAATTGCTTTTCGGACAACCAAAAGCAGCTAGTTGCAACCTCGTTTATAAATCCGCTACTTTTCTTCTCAGGATGCACATCAACAAATATGAAATCCATTAGACATTCCACTCAATGAATCCTGTGCAGACATTTTTCCATCCATCTACACTTCTGTTAGTTCCTTAGCGCAACCTACTTCATTTGTAGTTCCTAAAGCTACAAATCAGTGATGTATATTTGTATAAACTGCATCGAGGTCTTCTTATTTGTTATATCCGCAGTTCTTGTATCACAAATCTTAGAGGTTTGCTTATATAGGATACCTCGTTACAGATGAAGTAAAGAAAAAAACCCACATTTTGCCATTTTCAGTTTTCTTAGAAAAATAAGAAGTGCTCCATCAAGAATCATCTCATCTTTCCTGCCAAATATATTATATTGCAAACTGCATCTCTCTCTCTCTCTCTCTCTCTCTCTCTCTATCTATCTATCTATCTATCTATGGCGACAATACAATCGGCTCCATACCCAAAATAATCAACACAGAAATAGACGGAGTACCCTACACCTTTTATATTACTGTTGCAGCTCAGTGCTTTTACTGCCACGAAGAAGGCCATGTAAGGAAGTTATGCCCGTATATACCTAGAAATGAGAAACCGGTTAACAATACTACTAACCCTAGCGAATCAGAGAATCAGAAGCAGCAAGCAGCCAACCCCAAAAAACAGAGCATCCCTAACAAACAACAAAGATCTCAAGGAAACAGCTCTCAGTCCAGTACCGAGGAGACAAAATCAGGTGGTAGCACTAAAGAAACCCAACCTTCGAAAGAACCTCCACCAACATCGATTAAAAGCAATCCTAGAGAAAAGGAAACGGAACACAGACAACTAACTAACTCTGATAAAGATACAAATAACGAAGAGGAGCAAGAAACAAAAACGGAAAAAAAGCCAAAGACAAACCAGCGCAGCTGCAGCAGGGAACCTTTGCCTCCAAGCACTCTGGAACCCTCCCAGCAGCCTGTAGAGGGGGATGAAGAGATCGAGCTTCTTGAGTCCTCAGATGATGAAGAGGAAACTGGAAATGCAAGTCTTCCTCACACTGAAGGCCCACTTACAAGTGAGCAGCTTCAGAGCTTTCTTAAAAAAGTTCGAGGCTCCTCACAAAAACTGCTAACAGCCTATGACTACACCGCTGACATCAGTGGCCTTATCACCCAGCTGGAAGAGTTAAGAACTATTCTGGCAGGAAAAAGAGGGAGAAAAACCACCAATCTCAGGAAAAGGATATACTACCTGATAAACGGGCTTGAATCCCAGCGGCAGCGTAACTATCCATAAAGGAAGTGAGAATTACCGCACCAAATAAAACTAAACCATAAAAATAATGAGCACCTCAATAAACCTTCTCTCATTAAACGCTAGAGGATGTGCCACACCACTGCGAAACAGGCTGGTCCTGCAGCATATCCTTGCCCACCGGCCAGAAATAGTTATGCTGCAGGAAACAAACTTCCATTGCAATAGCAAAGCTTCATATCAACACTGGAAGAACTAGCCTTATACCATGCATCACTGTCCTGCCATACAACTTCATGGATCGGGAGTCAGCATTGGAATTCACCAAAACAGCGCTCTAAAAGTAGAAATAATCGATACCTTTCCTGGGTGTGCAATATATGCACTCATTACAACTCAGACAGGAAAGAAAATATATATCATTAACATATACATCCCACAAAATGACCAGCTTGCAGTGCAGGTACTGGAGTTTGTGCGAAACCACCTCAGCAAGGTCAATGACCACATCATACTGGCAGGGGATTTCAACTGCACTCTGGATCCTGCAATGGACAGACAGCAATGCCAAGAACATCGACACTCACTAGTTCAGCTTCTCCAGGATGTAATAAATGACTTCGAGCTGACTGACACCTTCAGACACTTGCACCCACATGAGAAAATGTTCTCCTGGAGAGCCAAAGGTGGTCCTACCAGTGTCTTATAGCAGGCACGGCTCGACAGATACTACACATCGATGCACACAATACCCTACATCAGGAGAGTCACATACCATCCATCTCATGCATCAGACCATGATTCCATCCTTCTTAACATTTGCTTTCCTGGACACACCAGATACAAAGGAGGAGCATACTGGATATTTAACAACAGCCTACTAAAGGATACAGAATATCTCAGAACCTCTAAAATCTATATCGAAACTCTCATCAGAAATATACCTACTTCACAATCAATTTCCGAGTGGTGGTCACTTTTTAAATCCAAAGTTAAGGTATTCACGCAAAAATATAGTCACCGAAGGAATTTGAACAAGCATTCAGCCCTTAAAAATTTGCAACAACAACAGCAATTGCATCATCCAGAATCTGAGGAATACCAGTCCCTAGAAGCCACCATACGCTCACACCTAGAGCACTCTGCAAGAGGAGCACTAATAAGAGCACGACGCAAACATATTAACTTCGCAGATGCCCCTACAAAGTATTTCTTTTCACTAGAAAAACGCCAACAAGAGTGCACCACTATATCTGCTATTAAAACAGATAATAGAAACATCATAGAAAATCATGACGAAATCCTCTTATATACCTTGCAGTACTACAAAAATTTGTACCAAGCCAACCCAACATCTATGGAGGCCACGAATAAAATTCTCTCCGATGTGAAAAGACTCTCAGCAACAACAAGGAGTAACACAGAACTCCCTATCACGTTACACGATCTGAAAACTGCCTGCACCTCCTTACCTAAAGATAAATCTCCTGGCATAGACGGGCTCACCACTGAATTTTATCAGTCCTTCTGGGAACAGCTTGGACCTATCCTCTACAGAGTATTTGTCGAAGCGAATACCAATGGCTTTCCACTCAATATGACAACATCAGTTATCAAACTCATTCCAAAGAAAGGAGACGCGACGAAACTAGGAAACTGGAGACCCATCTCTATCACAAACACCGACTGCAAAATTATATCCAAAGCCATTGCCAACAAACTTAAACCCGCTCTGAGCGAAATAATAAATAGGCATCAGAGCTATTCCATCCCTGGAAGATCTATCCACGAAAACTTACACCTCATAAGGGATCTCATAAGCATAGCAAACAACAACAGTGAAACAATGGGTCTTGTAACACTAGACCAAGAAAAAGCTTTTGACCGCGTTGAACACCTTTACCTCTTCAACTGCTTGAAAGCATTTGGCTTTGGCTCAGGCATCATTCACACTATTAAAATGTTGTATGCCAAGGCACAGTTTTGCATGAAAATAAACAACAGGCTTACCATAACTGCACCATACAGCAGAGGTATTAAACAAGGCTGTCCACTCTCCGGTCCTCTTTACACAATTGCCATCGAACCCTTTTTGTGTAGACTCAGCATGCTGCTCAAAGCATGCCGCCCTAAACTTCCCTACCAAACCATAACCCTGACAGCATATGCTGATGATGTTACAATCATAGCCCGCAAAGAAGAGGACTTTCATAACATACAAAAGGCATACCAACAATATCAGGCAGCTTCAGGAGCCAAACTAAACACACATAAAACCATAGGACTATGGTGTGGCAAATGGAAAAACCGAACCGATTCCCCAATGTCTGGTACCTGGTCCACAGAGGGAAACAAATACCTGGGGATTTACCTAGGAAACACACCCTCTTATGTGGATAAGAACTGGGAAACACTAAACAAGCGTTTCAAGCAAGTTCTAGGAAAGTGGGCAGCAATACGAGCCTCTGCCTCCACAAGAGGGAGAACAATAATCGTTAACCAAATAGCCACCAGTGTCCTTTGGCATACACTAAAGATTCTTACGCCACCAGTGCAATTCATCAAACAAATAAAGTCAACCATATATCGATTCATATGGAATAAAACAAACTGGCTTTCCTACTCTCAGCTATGTACTTCTCTCAAAGATGGAGGACAAAAGTTGGTCTCCATTGACAACAGGATAACAACGTTCCGCGCTCGATTTCTCATAAATGCCCTACAACAGGAAATATCACACAAATGCACCACTGAGTACATTTTCACTTCTGCCACTAGAGGTCTCTCTCTCTCCACCACCTTAAGAATGACAACAGCTCAAGTGCCTGTAAATTTAACAAATTTCTACAAAGATGCCCTTCGACGATGGAAGAAGCTAAACCTCCAGCACACAGTGAAGACAGCATCCCTACCTGAAATCCTCATGGAACCCATCTTTCACAACACGATGGTAAGAAGCCCGATCACTCAGAAAGAATTTTTCTTTCCTCCATGGAGCTGGCGAAACGTGAGGATCTTGGGTGACATTCTTTCTCCAAGCCTCACCTGGCGCTTTCCAAATTCGCTCGAAAACCTAGAATATGGGAATGAGGCTGAGCAGATAGACACCGTAAAGGCCGCGTTTCAAGCCTCTATGCCTGATAACATAACAGAAGTGGGGCTTTGCCCTCCAAACTCAGACGTTCTGGCGCCTATCTTTCTAATAAAAACCAATAACTCATGGGAGAAACTTACACCCAGCAACACCAACAAGATCTACAGTACACTAACACAACAGTCGAACCAAAGCACTTTGTTGGAAAATCCTGCATCATCTGATCAAACACTATTTCAATGGGATCTACCATATCGCACAAGAGCCATCAAACCTGACGCAGATATTCAGTGGAGAATGTGGCATAATATATTACCCACTCCTACTATTTTACGAAAATTTAACTCAAACGTCTCAGATAACTGCCTCTTCTGCTACCAATTAGGAACGGTCCGGCATATATACTTGGAATGCCCAGTCAACACTAAATTAATCAGTTTGACTCGGGAAACGGCAGCTCTTACCTGTGGTAATCTTCATACAGAAGAGGAATATTTCAATCTCGTCCATGTGGAGTCCAATAACCATTCATTCTGCAATTACCTTTTCATCACCGCAAAAGCGGTAATATACAACTTCTACCTCAGACATACAAGACCAGACAGCACAGCAACTTCACAGAGAGAGGCAACTGACCAACTCACTGCAGCCTTCCAACAAAAGGTGAGATGTCGGATCCTACACGAACATCACCACCATAGGCAAAACAACACCTTAGATCTTTTCCACCAAGAATGGAATCCACGGAATCAACTCCTGGCTGAGCAGGGCGACTGCATTATAATCCACTTTCCAGCATAGAAGTGACACCTTTACCCCCCCCCCAAAGAAAAAAAAAAGAAAGGGGGAAGAAAGAAGGATTGTTGTGCTTAACAGTGCGAAAGTTAATCAGCTGGCACTCTCATGTTAATAGATAATATTGTGCAAAAGTAACTTTTATGTTCTTCCACATTTATGTTCTTATGTTAAAATAAGATCTTATGTTGTCATGTTAAAATAACTCTTAATGGCTTTAATTTATTTAAAAAAAAAAAAATGTAATTAGCCTTATAAGTGACCTCGATGTAACATACCTCAACAAGAGTATGAGCATGTAACCTCTCTGTCTGACTGCAGAGAACCAAAAACCGGTTAATCATGTAAATAAGATTGTTATGTTTACAATAAAAAAAAAAAAAAAAAATATCTATCTAAAGAAGAGGACTTTCATAACATACAAATGGCATACCAACAATATCAGGCAGCCTCAGGAGCCAAACTAAACACACATAAAACCATAGGACTGTGGTGTGGCAAATGGAAAAACCGAACCGATTCCCCAATGTCTGGTACCTGGTCCACAGAGGGAAACAAATACCTGGGGATTTACCTAGGAAACACACCCTCTTATGTGGATAAGAACTGGGAAACACTAAACAAGCGTTTCAAGCAAGTTCTAGGAAAGTGGGCAGCAATACGAGCCTCTTCCTCCACAAGAGGGAGAACAATAATCGTTAACCAAATAGCCACCAGTGTCCTTTGGCATACACTAGAGATCCTTACGCCACCAGTTCAATTCATCAAACAAATAAAGTCAACCATATATCGATTCATATGGAATAAAACAAACTGGCTTTCCTACTCTCAGCTATGTACTTCTCTCAAAGATGGAGGACAAAAGTTGGTCTCCATTGACAACAGGATAACAACGTTCCGCGCTCGATTTCTCATAAATGCCCTACAACAGGAAATATCACACAAGTGCACCACTGAGTATATTTTCGCTTCTGCCACAAGAGGTCTCTCTCTCTCCACCACCTTAAGAATGACAACAGCTCAAGTGCCTGTAAATTTAACAAACTTCTACAAAGACGCCCTTCGACGATGGAAGAAGCTAAACCTCCAGCACACAGTGAAGACAGCATCCCTACCTGAAATCCTCATGGAACCCATCTTTCACAACACGATGGTAAGAAGCCCGATCACTCAGAAAGAATTTTTCTTTCCTCCATGGAGCTGGCGAAACGTGAGGATCTTGGGTGACATTCTTTCTCCAAGCCTCACCTGGCGCTTTCCAAATTCGCTCGAAAACCTGGAATATGGGAATGAGTTTGAGCAGATAGACACCGTAAAGGCCGCTTTTCAAGCCGCTATGCCTGATAGCATAACAGAAGTGGGGCTTATTCCTCCAAACTCAGAAGTTTTGGCGCCTATCTTTCTGATAAAAACCAATAACTCATGGGAGAAACTTACACCCAGCAACACCAACAAGATCTACAGCACCCTAACACAACAGTCAAACCAAAGCACTTTGATGGAAAATCCTGCATCATCTGATCAAACACTATTTCAATGGGATCTACCATATCGCACAAGAGCCATCAAACCTGACGCAGATATTCAGTGGAGAATGTGGCATAATATATTATCTACTCCTACTATATTACGAAAATTTAACTCAAACGTCTCAGATAACTGCCTCTTCTGCTACCAATTAGGAACGGTCCGGCATGTCTACTTGGAATGCCCAGTCAACACTAAATTAATCAGTTTGACTCGGGAAACGGCAGCTCTTACCTGTGGTAATCTTCATACAGAAGAGGAATATTTCAATCTCGTCCATGTGGAGCCAAATAACCATTCATTCTGCAATTACCTTTTCATCACCGCAAAAGCGGTAATATACAACTTCTACCTCAGACATACAAGACCAGACAGCACAGCAACTTCACAGAGAGAGGCAACTGACCAACTCACGGCAGCCTTCCAACAAAAGGTGAGATGTCGGATTCTACACGAACATCACTACCATAGGCAAAACAACACCTTAGATCTTTTCCACCAAGAATGGAATCCACGGAATCAACTCCTGGCTGAGCAGGGCGACTGCATTATAATCCACTTTCCAGCATAGAAGTGACACCTTTACCCCCCCCCAAAAAAAAAAGAAAGGGGGAAGAAAGAAGGATTGTTGTGCTTAACAGTGCGAAAATTAATCAGCTGGCACTCTCATGTCAATAGATAATATTGTGCAATAGTAACTTCTATTTTCTTCCACATTTATGTTCTTATGTTAAAACAAGATCTTATGTTATCATGTTAAAATAACTCTTAATGGCTTTAATTTATTTAAAAAAGAAAAAGAAAAATGTAATTAGCCTTATAAGTGACTTCGATGTAACATACCTCAACAAGAGTATGAGCATGTAACCTCTCTGTCTGACTGCAGAGAAAACCAAAAACCGGTTAATCCTGTATATAAGATTGTTATGTTTACAATAAAAAAAAAAAAATATATATCTATCTATCTATCTATCTGCCTATAATATATTATAGTGTAAACTGCGCTAAGGCCGTCATCTACAGCTTCTACCTAAAACAGACAAGAAGTAACCAGCACCCATCCATCACTGAAACTGCACAAACCCTCATGTATATCCTCCGTCGGAAACTAAAACGCAAGCTTTCACTGGAACTTGAGTACTTCAAAGAAATAAGAACTGTCGCGAAATTCATAGAGGAGTGGAACCCAACGGGTACCCTCTTCTGGATTGGCGACGACAATATGCTTCATCTGAAAGATAACTCAGACTGAAACCGAACTGTAAATTTTGAATTCATTTATTGCATTCTCTATTGTATACCCGAAGGGGAAATGTTTCTTTCTCTGTAATATATATCCTTATATACTCATAATATGTAAATAATTCTAGTTACCTATCGTCTAATGTATATTTTAACAAGTTAAATAATAAAAACAAAAATAAAAAAATAGTGCAAACTGCATATCTCTCTCTCTCTCTCTCTCTCTCTAAGGTGTTGCACGTGCGTTCATACCTCTCTCGACTTCTCCCACCTTTTATACGTTTATCCGCAAGGAAGGACTTAGTTTTTTATATAGATATATTCTCCAATCTGAGAGCTACTCGCTCATACTAGTCGTGTGCGCGTAAGTGTAGTGATACGTGATTTATGACAGTTTTCTTCTCCTGGTGTATGAGTTCCCATATATCTTCCACTTCGACGCCATAATTTCCTTCTTTGCCACCTGCACTAGCTGCATTCCTCACCTGCGGCTATCGCCAGCGAAGGATTACCTGCCATGACAACCGCCCATTCTTGTACCACTACTGACACAGAAATGCAAGGACCCCCACAACTTCGGACCCGGAAGGAAGAGCAAGGTTCACGGGAGCTGCTGACATGGAAAACAGGTCAATCAATTCCAAATCTTACGCTAATGTTGTATCAAACGGATATATCCTATCGTCCCCCAAAACACCGATTTCACACACACGAATGCCACATCAGCCAGCAGTAAACTGATTAAACAAGGCTGTCCACTTTCCGGTCTTCTCTACACAATTGCCATTGAGCCTTTTTTTGTGTAGATTAAGCATGCTGCTTAGGACATCCCCGTCCTAAACTTTCCTACCAAATCATAACCCTGACAGCATATGCTGATGATGTTACAATTATAGCCCGCAAAGAAGAGGATTTTCAAACAGCATACCAACAATCCAAGTAGCCTCAGGAGCCAAACTAAACGCACATAAAACCATAGGACTGTGGTGTGGCAAATGGAAAAACCGAACCGACTCCCCAATGTGTGGTCACTGGTCTGCACAGGGAAACAAATACCTGGGGATTTACCCAGGAAACACGCCCTCTTATGTGGATAAGAACTGGGAAATACTAAATAAACGTTTCAAGCAAGTACTAGCAAAGTGGGCAGCAATACGAGCCTCTGCCTCCACAAGAGGAAGAACAATAATTGTCAACCAATAGCCACCAGTGTCCTTTGGCATACACTAAAGATTCTCACACCACCAGTGAAATTCATCAAACAAATAAAGTCAACCATCTATCGATTCATATGGAACAAAATAAACTAGATTTCCTACTCCAAGCTATGTATTTCTCTCAAAGATGGAGGACAAAACTTGACTTCCATTGACAACAGGATAATAACGTTCCGCGCTCGATTTCTCCTTAATTCCCTACAACAGGAAATAGCACGCAAATCCACCATTGAATATATTTTCACCTCTGCCACTAGAGGTCTCTCTCTCTCTTTCTCTCTCTCTCTCTCTCTCTGTCTCTCTCCCCACAACTTTACGAATGACAACAGCGGACGTGCCAGTTCATCTAACAAACTTCTACAAAGACTCCCTTCGAAGATGGAAGAAGCTAAACCTCCAGCACACAGTGAAGACAGCATCCCTTCCTGAAATCCTCAAGGAACCCATCTTCCACAACACGATGGTAAGAAACCCGCCCACTCAGAAAGAGATTTTCTTTCCTCCTCCATGGAGCTGGCGAGGCGTGAGGATCTTGGGTGACATTCTTTCTCCGAGCCTCACCTGACGCTTTCCAAAATCGCTCGAAAACCTGGAATCAGGCTGAGCAGAGACACACTGTAAAGGCCGCTTTTCGACCCACTATGCCTGATAGCATAACGGAAGAGGAGCTTAGCCCTCCAAATTCAGAAGATCCGATGCTTATCTTTCTGATAAAAACTAATCATTCATTGGAGAAACTTACACCCAGCAACACCAACAGCACTCTACAGCACTCTAATACAACAGTCGAACCAAAGCACTTTATGGGAAAATCCTGCATCATCCCACCAAACACCATTTCAATGGGACCTATTGTATCGCACAAGAGCCATCAAACCCGATGCAGATATACAGTGGAGAATGTGGCACAATGTATTACCCACTCCAACCATATTACGAAAATTTAACTGAGATGTCTCAGATAACTGCCTGTTCTGCTACCGATCAGGAACAGTCCGGCATATCTACTTGGAATGCCCACTCAACACCCAATTAATCAGTTTGTCTCGGGAAACGGCAGCTCTCACCTATGGTGGTCTTCATACAGAAGCGGAGTATTTCAATCTCGTCCATGCAGAGTCAAATAATCATTCATTCTGCAATTACCTCTTCATCACTGCTAAAGCGGTAATATACAGCTTCTACGTCAGACATACAAGACCAGACAGTTCTGCAACTTCACAGAGAGAGGCAGCTGACCAACTCCTTGCAGCCTTCAAACAAAAGGTGAGAAGTCGGATCCTACACGAGCATCACCGCCACAGGCAAAACAACACCATAGATCTTTTCCACTAAGACTAGAATCCACGGAATCAACTCCTGGCTGAGCAGGGCGACTACATCATTGTCCACTTTCCAGCATAGAAGTGACATCATCCCCCCCAAGAAAGGGGGAAGAAAGTTTTTTGTGCTTAGCAGTGCGAATATTAATCAGCTGTCAACCTCACGTAAATAGATAATATTTTGCTATAGTAACTGTTATGTTCTTACATATACATGTCAGATTTTAATGTATAATTAAAACATTCTAAAACAGCCTCATGAAAATACCGATAATCAAAGAATATACAAAAGGGACAGAGAAATTCGGTTCAAGGGAATACCGCAATTTCTTTCCTGTAATGTGTCGTATCCTACTGAACTACAGTGGAACTTTTAACTTCTTTACCACCCTCCATGCCTGCGAGAATTTAGTTTGTTGGAGCTTCTCTTGTATAGACATTATTTTTTTTTCCTTTTCCGTATTTTGAAAATGTTTACAAGTACGTTTTTCAATTTCCATATCCATGACTGTTATTCATCTATGCTTAATCGTTCTTGGCTATCCATAAAACAAATCTCAGTTTCATTTCAGCTTAGTTTTTACGTTAATTTGGCCCTCATGTCGTAATAGTTGGTATTTCAGCTGATGTTAAAAAACTGGTTTATGTATGTATGTGACTGTAAGTAGGTTTTAGTTATACCCCAAAAGATGCCTTTTTCAAAAGTGTTGATTGAAAAGAAATATACTCGAGATGAAGGAAATTCGTAAGCAACAACTGAGGTCAAACATTTTAGATTAGATCTTAGCGCAGCAGATTTAATTTTCCTTTAAAAGTTTGATTTTATCTGCAAAAAAAACTAAATAGTATTCGGGATTACCCTAAGTTCCTCTGTCGTTCCATTGCACCAAATTAGTTATAATTCTCAAAGTTATTAGATGGGGGGAAAAAAGGTTGGGGAAGATACATTATCCGTGGTCTTAAGCCTCTTTTCTTCTCCAATTCCCAATTACTCCTAAATGAACTACAAGTTTACGAAATCATTTGTTCGTTGGTCTATAATGATCAATAACATTGGACATTACGAATTCCGCTAACATCTTAATGAAGAACGTTTAAAATAGACCACCCACATTGCTGGTCATCTATTTTAAATATTCCTGGTTGTTCTTTACTTGTTGTAAACTCAGATAATAAACATGAAATCAGTCGAAATCTTAAATAAAAATTCTGTTGTTGTTTAATCATCAGTCTCTCTGGTTTGAAGGAATATTTGAAGGAATATTGTAAATATTCCTTCAAATATCGTTTCCAATCCCGAAGTTGGCGACCATGTCACTGCGCTTTTTTTTATTTTCTGCATCACTAAAGATCTATAGGACGCTTTTATAGCGCATTTGCCTGTCCAGTGTTCGATTACCTTCGTATAGTGATGTCTTGTTCTTCCCTGTGATGTTCATATTGGTCAGTTCTCCTTCTATGAGTAGATGTCCTCAGAATTTCATTTTCCTCCTCTTGATCTCATTCATTAATTTTATTTTGAGTTTTTCTCTATCAAGCAGATCCATCGACCTTTTTTCCATTTCGTTTTCGATATTCTATCTTTCTAAGATGGACATTAATGAAGGATATATGAAACTATTTTGTGAACGTAGTGGTGGTGGTCGGCGGTAGATGGCGCTGGTGGGGACGAAGGTAGTTGCGGATAGTGGCGTGGTGGAGACAGAGAGTTGTAGAGTAGGTTCCCTCTCTCGATGAGTCTTTGGACTCTCTGGAGGTGTCATGTAATAATAATAATAATAATAATAATAATAATAATAATAATAATAATAATAATAATAATAATAATATATGTTAACAAGTCAAGAGAGAAAGGGCCGTTTATATTGACTTTTTTGTTCTACTGAGTGGCCTTTTAAGATTATAGTTAGGTTTTATCAATGATTATAATTGCCATTATTTTCTGGGTATTTTTAGTCCAAACTTATCATAACTTTCTGTTAGTTTCTCAGTTATACTTTGCAGATATTCATTCTCAATGTTTATGCTGTGTCGTCTTCATATCTCAGTTATCTTTGTTTCTTACTACGACTGAAATCATACAAAACATTAATTTTAACATAACTGTCCATAGAAGTCCAAGAATGACAATAAATATTATCATTCTTGCTTAAAGATCAAGTAGACGATTTGAGCCACATTCTCTCTCAAATTGGTGCATATGTTACGATGATAATGGGCTAGTGATGTGCAATATACTACATCGCCTGATCTGGTCAACCCCGTCTTTTCGAAATATGGACAGTCATGTCAAAAATGTAACTTTCATCTGATACTCACTATATACAAATCCTAAATCTGCCCAACCGTGAAATACTACTGTCACATTTTAAGTGGTGTACCTAAAATCTGTAAAAATTCAATGATGATCAGAAGAGGCCCATTTTGCTTAATTTTAATTGAAGACTGCTCCCTCAGAGATATTCTCCAACCACTGTATCACAAATGGACAGTTTCTGTATTCTGTCCGTACTACCTTCTCCTGAAGTATTCCCAAAAGAGACTACAACTTCTCTCTCTCTCTCTCTCTACCATGTGCGTGTGTGTGTGTGTGTGTGCGTTAGAAAGAGAGAGACGGACAGACAGAGAGAGCAAAAGTGAAGTCTTTGCTGAAGTTAAAGTACTATTAGCGTAAAACCTAAAACAGAATAACACGAATCATAACAGTCTTTGCCCTGTAATAATCGCTAATTACACCTCGATATTGCTTAAAAAGAACATCTTTTAGCTTATCAAAAGAACCAGGAACCTTTTCTCATATTTTTTCAGCCGAAACCAAGTTATTCTCTCAGTTAATGTCGATTATACTAGATAGCAGAAACCGGTGTTACTTGTTGCATGTGTTATTTTCCGTCAGTTACACAAAATTAAGCACAAAACTACCGTGAATTTTCTAACCCTTCAAAAATTGTTTAATAAATTGGATAAATAACATATGATCTCCAGTGGATTAAACAGCAAATCAAAGAAATATGTAAGCAATAATTCAAGATAGAAATATAAGCGTCCTTTAGTCGGAGGAACCCACCTTAGAATCCTTGACAACACGAAAAAAAATTTTAAGTTCTCAAATTTGGACTTTTCGCACCCTTATGCTGTTCGCAGAATAGGACAGTGACGTCATCGAAGTGTATAAAGCTATAAGACTAGCATATCACTGTTAATTCCATGTATTCTGCGGCCGGCCGGTTTCAGTGTTTTGCAGGATGCAAACCCATGAGGAACGATATCGCAAACATAAACTCCACATCAAGCATTTGGACCACATATTAGGCTATTGTGTACATGGAAAAAATGGGAGAGTTCTTTTGACTAAGGAAATAAGCATAAAAAGAAATAACACTGCACTTTAAATTTTTGCCATCAAATTTTTATTTCATGTGTACATCTCTGTTCATTTCCTATAAATATTTCGCTTATATGTATAAGTGGATTTACGAACCACAGCTTGCATTCTAACAATGAAATTCTAGAAATCAAAACAGTTGTATAATGTGGCTCCATCTGGTGCATGGTAAAGAAATTAAATAATGAACTCGTTGTCATTATTATTCTGTAAACAATACGAACAACAACAACAACAAAAAAAAAACGGTTTTTCTCCTTAGCGAGTACAGCGTTTTAGAATGATAGCCACATATCATAAATCTCTACGTGCCTACTGTTCGGGTACTTTCCTAAATTTAATACCTAGAAATGCGCTGAAGAATTGGAAATATATATATATATATATATATATATATATATATATATATATATATATATATATATATATATATATATATATATATATGTTATTAAAGATACCAGGCTATTTTAAATATAAACCTGGTTTTAATCCATTTCCCAAGCAAGCAAACAGACAAGTAAGTCAAGTTTGCGCCTGCACGTAGTGCAAGTCTTAGGCAACTCGTGGTAAATGTGGAATAAGCTCTGATCACTATTCTTGGTATTTACCCTTAATGCAAGGCACATCTCCTTGAGGAGATGTATGATGCTATGCATTAAAGCAAGGGACCACTACCCAGACCGGTTTCGACCTTTATTGAGGTCTCATCAGTGGGAGCCCATTGCCTTTAATGCATAGCATCATACATCTCCTCAAGGAGATGTGCCTTGCATTAAGTGTAAATACCAAGAATAGTGATCAGAGCTTATTCCACCTTTACCACGAGTTGCGTAAGACTTGCACTACTTTGCGGGTCACCCAGACTTGCACTACTTGTAGGCGTAAACTTGACTTACTTGTCTGTTTGCTTACTTGAAAAATGGATTAAAACCAGGTTTATATTTAAAATAGCTTGGTATTTTAAATATAATGGTATCTTTAACGTATCTTATACCCAAGGTAAAATATTTTCTACATATATATATATATATATATATTTTTAAAGAATTGAATGACTAGAACCGAGATTTAAGTAAAAAATGTTTTAATATTAAAACACTACTAGTTTCG
Organism: Typopeltis vanoorti; assembly: GCF_054136105.1. NCBI lineage: Eukaryota > Metazoa > Arthropoda > Arachnida > Uropygi > Thelyphonidae > Typopeltis > Typopeltis vanoorti. The sequence continues at coordinate 60,373,201 of NC_143573.1, read as the reverse complement.
GCTTGTAACAGCCTTCATCAGGTGACATTATAAAAGGTTGTCCCAACAATGATTGTTGGAGGCGGTCCTTGAATACATTTAAGAATGATTCTCGTGATACAGATGTGAATTTCTGGACGTAGCGAATGAAATTGTGACTGTTAAGTCTTTATGCTGGCCAGCACGAATCCCAACGCGAAACATAAAAAATATTAAACGAGAGTGAGAATTGGGGTAGTGACAAGATAGCTCTAGTTAGCGATGGATGCTACTAAGTCTTTAAATAGAACATAGTACTGTTATTACATTTCTACAAGAAACTGTTAAGAAAGTCTTCGCAAAGTGACAACTAACACAAACTAGTCACTCTAATTTTCTCAGTTTAAATTGTCGGAGGTGTTGGACAGCCTTGGAGAATCCATGTTCACAGAATGTTAATAGAAATCAAATTAAAAACTCTTCATATTGACTTACTGATCATCAAGTAGCCCAAAAATTAAGCCAACTATAATAAAAATAAAATAAAATGTGAAATAAAAGAAACATTAAGGATAGAGAGGGATACGTTTAGCTTGGGATGCTATTGGGGACAAAGACAAATATTGTTTAACGGACATTTCGAGTGATTTCTTACTCCAGAAAACTAACTTCAAACAGTTCCAGAAATTTATTGATTTAAGTTATTTTATCAATTAAATAAATGTCGGCGCAATTAGCCTAGTGGCCTTGCGCTTCGCAACTATATCCCTAGGGAAGGAGTGTCCAAGGTTCGATTCCCGTCGCCGACGTGAGGAGCTTAAGGATCTTCCTCAACCATAGCCAAATTAGCTGGTCTTGGGCATGGACAGCAGGGTGTTTCCGCCACTTTATCTGGGGTTTTTCATCCCGCAAGTAGGTAAACTGGCCCGTGGACACATATGGATTACAGTCAGGAATACTGACCCAGCCATGAGCCTGATTCGTCAGCTATGCCGATTCCGGAGCCCGGATAAAATTTGAGATGGTGACGTACATTACCGTAAAGGGAACTCACGGCCGCTGTATCATCATACGATAATTAATTAAACAGATGAAAAGTTGCTTAATATACGATTTGTTCTAAATTTTAGAGTGGTAAACGGACGTTGGATTTCTAGGATGGGAAAATCTAATTCAGTATTAGAAAGATTGGATTCCATATTGGTAGAGAAAAAATCTTCTGTGGTAAATACTATTTAGATTATTAATTAATCGATCGTTTGAACACTAATTTACATTGTTTCATCGATTCGATTGTGTAATGGTTATTTTCGCGAAGGATGTGATATTCAAGACAATAACACCTCCTAGGGAAAGGCCAGGTTGGGGGAGAAAAAAGAAACCAATATTGTTACACTCGCGATCTAGAACAGCTGACTTTCTCAATCTTCTAATTCAAACTTTACTTTTTGTGATGAATTTTTCATGTTAACGATGCCTGATATACTAAGCTACGTTTCATAATTTCTAAATTCTTCATTCTTCTAAGGAGAAGAAAATAAAACGTCACTTGTCTTTTACATTCGAAGCCTCTGTAGCTAAATAGGTATATGGCGATGTTTTTTTTTTTATTTATTTTATTTTTTATTTTTTGAAAACATACAAGCAATCGGCCTTAGTTACGTCGGCAGCAAATCTAAAGAACTCAATCAGTTCTTCTCAATCGTCGAAGTCTAAAGTTGATTTCAAATTTTCATAAGTTTGCTAGCGATCTAGAAGAATGTTATTCTGCACGTTTGTTTATAAAAAAAAACACGTAAATATTTGTTTCTTTATTTGTTAATTATAAATTGCACTGTAGGAGTTATGAAATTTCTCATGGCATTCATCCCTTCTCGGTATTTGGTCATAAAAATTTATTCTGGATTGAGAAACAGTTACTTTTGTTATGCTGTTTTAGAGTTATATCTCGGGGAACTATGAGGACTACCACATTCAAAAAACGATCCTTGTGAACAGTTCATCCCTCCTCGTTTCATCTTTTTTTTTTTGCTATCTCTACAGTTGTTAAAGACGCCACTTTCCATGGCATATACATCTCAATACTGGACAAACGTTGGGTTATATTTGGAATCCAACTTTTTAAAATTTGGGATACATCCCCTACGTATCAGAGTAGGATATAGCGATAAATCGGTTATATTTTAGCGATAAATCGGTTATATTTTGAGATTTATGTGACATACTACTGCCATTTTTTATAGTCACTCTATTTAACCAAGAAAATAATGTGGTCAATTCTGACACAGAATATTTTGATGATTTATCTCTCGGGTTTTTTCCCATTTTATCCTAGGGTTTTTCATCCCGCAAGGCAGGCAAACCGGCCTTGAGAACTCAACACTACAGACATAGGATACACCGGGGCGTAGGGTTGACCACTTTATCCTGGACGGCTTGAGGTCTGATGAATAATAAACCTTCGACACCGCAAGGTAAAATAGGGTAAAAGGAAGATGAGATGATGATCTCTTCCTTTTATGTGGTTCTTAGCGTACATCACAAGATGAAAGTGTTTTCTTTAACGTAAAATATTTACAAATGCTTTGTAAGTCGTTTTTAAAAGAACTTTAGTTTAAATATTATCCAGAATTTGGTAAGTGAATTAAGTTCAGGGCTCAAACTGTAAACTGCGAATTTAATCAAACAGTAATTATGTTAATTAAAGACTGCGAAACGTTCACAAATCAACAAAAATGGGTAAACCTTCTTTATCTATATTAGACTTTCATCCTAAGTCTAATAGAATCAGAAAATCTGAAATAAAATCCTTAAAAAATAAGAAAAACACTTGACTTAAATAGCTACTGACTTGATCGGATTAACCCGTGCTAAATATCGCATTTATTTCCAGATTTATGGAAAAGTTGACAATGGTTTGCGCATTTTTAATTTATCAGATGATTTTAAGGACGTAAATGACTATAAATTGAGTTGAGCTGGATTCTTTAAACATTACAGTATTTACGTTCCTGAAAATCATCTGATAAATTAAAAATGTGCAAATCACTCACTCGGTTTATATTTAATTACTCGGTTTATATTTACTCACTCTATTTATATTTTATATCGACTTCGCATTTATTAACTGAAATGTTAATCGGTAATGATAATTTTATTCATCACTTCTTTAAAAATATGTTTATCACTAATATTACAAAATTCTTTTATAAAGCTAATAAACTGGAAAATAAACTCGCAGCTGAAAATGAGTGCGCTTTTTCTAGTAAATGTTTTAAGAATTCTTTAAATAAAACATGACTGTTTTAAATGAACGTGATGTACAGCGTAGAATACTCTCTTAAATGAAGCGGTGACTACTGACTGGAAAGCGGTATATTATGATTTATTTACGCCCCGTAAAAATGGCTGAATTATTCACTGCTCTAATAAATTGTAGGCCATCTGAAATTCAAACCGCATGTGGCTAATTAACATGCGACGCCATTATCTACAGCCTTCATAGAGAGAGAGAGAGAGAGAGAGAGAGAGAGAGAGAGAGAGAGATGCATTCCAACTAAAGAATCACGTGGTTCGTTTATTGGTGCAGCTCTACATAAAGAGACGCATCATCTTCTAAGCGACTGCCCTTCATGTTTCCTGATATTTTGAATACAAAGAAATGCAGTTTTTAAATGTTTTCAATCCCTTCAGTTGTAAAATGATCATCTACTTTATGTGAGAGATTTCCATTAACCATATACGCGATATGATTAGGTATATTTCTAAAGAACTTGTTTATTATGATACACAATACGTTCTCCGTAATAATTATTTAGTATTAAATGATATCGAAAATATAATACTACCATAGATTTCTTCAACATAATTACAGTTTAATTACCAGAGTGTGTTTCTGGCGTTAAAGATTAAAAACAAACCTTGGAAGATAAATTCCGAAGTGATATAAGAGGATCATGATTATCGTTTAGTAGTCTGTGGTCCTGAAGAAACCAAAGGTTTTCATCCCTATAAACTGGCAATGTGCAATTTACACACTTGCTGCTTTAAAGGCATTAAAATGTCTGACTATGCAAGCCAATAAATAACATTTTGTCAGTCGTGGGCAGTAAAATCATGAAATATTAATGATGATGAGTAACTAGGATCTCGGATGAATAAAAGGATGCATCAACAGACTGAAGTAGATTTATTTTCGTGTTCGTTTTATGAATCTAATCATACCAGGAATTAAAATGAGATTAGTCTTCCTTAGAGTAGATAGTAATGGCAATAGTCAGAATGTTATGATTGCAAATCTACATCCGGAAATTCAGTATTTGAAATTTTCTCTGAATTCGTCAATTTTCCAGGATTGTTTTCCAATCATCTATTATATTATCCGCTCAAAAATATTTCAGAATGGATTCATTGTGTAATATTATTTCGTTTTTTTTGTGTGCTTGTTTCTGAGAGAGAGAGAGAGACCAATGTTTTTAATAACCAGAATTATGCGTCAATCTAGTTAAATACTGTTATATTTTTCATTAAACTTTATACCGTCTGACTTGTGACCTTCACTACCGTTCAATCAGTCAACCACTAAAAATCCTTTATTTCCTGGAAATGGAACATAATTAATCTTGATTTATGATAGTTATGTTTAATGCCAGCTTTATGTTGTTGGATGTTGTCCCACAAACAAATTTATCCAATGATTTTCTGTAAGATGCAATAATGTCAATTACTTCGCTTTAATTAATGGTTTCCATGTAACTGAAAATGTTTTGATATCAATTGGATTTACACGCCAGAGTGCGTGTAAATCGCATAGATCGCAGTAGGTTGAAAATCATATCTCTATAGAAAATATTGAAGTCTTTTAATACTATAGGTTTGTTCCCGTTGTGGTCTGAGATTCCTCTTCTTTCAATGAAGGATTATTTAGATAGTGTCATTCATTTTTTTTCAATTTCCTCCCATAATCATAAACCAATCAGAGAACGCATCCAATTTATAGACGTCATGTTGTCGTCATATGACGTCATATCCTAACAATGTTTCGTTATGTGTTATACTTCATACATAATCGTACATTAACGGATGAAAGCCTATCGAAACTATGTTCTTTAATTTTAAATTAATTATATTTTCAGATTGATCAAATATACCAATATTTAAGAAAAAATATAGCATAATATGTATGCGATTTATTTAATAAAAGCACAAAGTTGGTTCTTTTATTTCGTCTTTGCGATGGTATATGTTGTGAACAAAAATGGAATAGTAAAATATGTTCACGTTGATATTATATCATTTTTGTTAAGGTCTGATTGATGTAGAAATGGTTTCCCAAACATTTTTCCCAAAACTTTAAACAAATTATAAATTAAAGTAGTTAAGAAACAGAAAAAATTATACAAGAACATCAGAATCTCAAAGAGGTTTTATAGAATCGCCTTTTATTTCAAAAATACAGTATACACGTAGTAGCCAGTTTATTAGGTACATGGATTTAACAAGCAGCACTATATTTAGAACAGCCTTCTCATTACTCCTGTTCATGGACTTAGCAAGATGTGGAAAGTGTTCAGCAGTTGCAGGCCAACACGTTGGATTGCATCCAAACGTTTTCTCCCCCTCAAGCAATCACTGTCTCAAACAACTCATGGAAATATTATAAGATCGCTGCTCTTGCAATCATCTAAATTCTATGATTTTTGATATATGATGCATTATTCTCCTGGAAGTAACAGTAACCAAACGAATAACACCTGGTCAGTTGCAGTATAATAACCTATTTTAACATTGTTGTTGATCAAGCGTTATGTCGACAAGATACGTTAGATCTGATCATATTGATCATGATGCTGCCTCCTTACGCTGGGTTTTTCAGTTTGGAACCATCGAATCAGTGTATCGTTTTGCCTCTCCTCAAATGCCATTGGGTCTAGAGTTGATATGTTTTAGCTGATAGAAGTGGAATTCAGCGAGATCCATCTCATCTGTTAAAGGATTCAAAGTATATATATATTGTGTTACGATATATTCTATTCCAGATAACCTCCGGCCATAGGATGCGTCCTTGTTCGATTATTCTGGTCATGTACATGACGAAGTCTCACGTCGATGCGAGACTTGGTTTGTAGAAAGTAATTGTCTTTTGTTACAAAGTTAAGGAGATGTTAAAAGAATAATCCACTGAGGAATAATTTGTAGATATGTATTTCTGTTTTCTCTGAAGTGATCTCCTACCCCTAGGAACTTCCTTCAAATCCGTATTTCTAAATTCAAATCACTGTTTGAGTTAAAACAAACTTTCTCCTTTCTTTGAACTTAACCATGGGGTTAGAATATTTGGTTTTTCTAATAGCACTAATTTTTTTCCCAAGTAATACAGTTATTTATGATGAACGATTTTCAGTAATTAAACAGTTGGTAATTTTGGTGTCATTGGTGATGTTTTCTGTTTTTAATTTTTTTTTTTATAAAAGATAAAAGACAATTTTCCCTAATTAATATATTGCACGTAAATGAATGTTTTTGATTGCATATGAGAGTTGTCATCCATCTTCGTCTTTCTAAATTATTCTGCAGGGCTAAATATTCTGTTTAAAATAAATTAACTTTTAGTTTCTTAATGACTAAAACATTGTTTTTTTTTTCTTGTATATATCATTTACATAGAATCATTGAATTGAACTTTATTTCAGCTACTTTCAGCAAAATTAACACTGTACATTATACGTCACTTATAACAAATTACCCATAAGGGCAGAAATATGATTCTTCCACAACAATAATTGTGAAAATTTCCTAATTCATTTTTTTTCCGGAACATTGTACCAAAGTAACACGTATTTTAGAAATGATATGTCACATAGAGCTGTATTATATGGTAACACTTCAATTCATTTAGATTTGTCATCTTATTTAAACAGCCATGTTTTTTCTGTGTGTAGAGTGTACATTCAAACTGCACTAAATACAGAAACACAATTTTTCCCGTCGCTATGGCATCCAGTAACATAGAACGCATTTTTGTTTCCTATAAATAATTTTAACCAAAAATGAGTCATACATACAATCAAGAGAAAACATAGAAGCCACACAAATATCATTCTACCATTATCATTTTCCCAGAGACATTTTATTATTTACATAATGGTTATTAGTGACGAATCATGGGAATTATGCATTATTTACATCAAATGCATGTTTCCGTGACAAGAGTCGACTTACGTTCGCACACATTCTGTTATCGCGCTCGAAGCTACTTAATATGGAAGATCCACCCTATTGTGTAACACACCCATGATAGTAATTAGGCTTTCAGAGCATGGTGTTAAATCATTTTAAGGTATTCCCTGTAATACAGTCCAGAACACATGAAAACAAAAAAATAATAATAATAACAGAATGTATTGATCTTGTTTAGCAGGAACTTCTATCATTGACTGTATTCAACACAAGATACACAAAAGGGCACACATTAGAAAAAAGTTTCAAAATTTAATTCAAAAAAAATAATATCGAACGAAAGTGCATTAGTATCCATAGCCTTGTTTGTCCCACGCCTCTAATTCCTTCACAAAGTCCCTCATTGATTGTAGAAGCAATTCGACTTTGTCGGCAGGAGGTCTGCGATCAGTCGGAGATGGAGTGAGCTCCTCCTTTTGGTCGGTATTTTCTGGTCTCTCCCTACGATACATCTGACTGGATGAAGAAGACCGATGTGAAGTGTAAAGTGTGTCATCCTTTCTTTTCCCAAATCTCAATGGAACGCGAAGTCGGCATCTCTGACAAAATTCTTCTGTATCCGTTCGCCGACATAATGCCTGACATCGTTTAGGTTGCGCAGTAACACTATTTACCTCCAGTATCACTAGGATTACCACAAACGTCATCCATACATTAGGAGGTGGAAGTTTACGCATCTTTACAAACCTAGAAGAAGAAAGAAAATTCCCAAAATTAATAAATCGTGAAATTGCTCAATATGTTTCTTATGCGAAATTGCAGATTAAGTATGAAAAAATCGACAGAAAATGAGAATAAATATAACCTTGTTAAGCACAATTATTATTAGACCTTATAAGGACTAGCTTAAAGGGGCGAAGCAAGAATGCTTTTCATCTTCCCCGTTAACTGTACAGACAGTGGAGGGATAAGGTGTTATTGAGCTATTAAAGCTCTGATCATGGAAGGAGAGTAACAGCAATAGCCGAGCCTCAGTTAGAACTTCATTGACTATAGCATTGCCATCCATTACCCTCCAAGGGTCGTTTTCTTCGATGATCTGATGAATAATTTTTAAGCACAATGAAAATACTGCTTAGAAGTCAATATTCAAGTTGTATTAATAGAAAAGGTGTATAATGTTGTCTATTATATTATTTAAAATTTTTAAAAAAGTATTAAGAAACTAAAAGAATATCATTTGATATTTAACTTTATTTTATATTCTATATAACATCTTTAGTTATATTTGGATCTATTGCAACTAATAAGGTTTAGATATTGCTGCTGAGTTCGAATCTTGTCTAGGTCGGCAGTTTTTTTTATAAGGCCTTCAGTTAATATTTACTAAAGACATTACTACACTCATAGAAAGTTCATTATTAAACCGGAAACATGGAAATTGACCAACATAATACACTGGGCTTATTGCTTTAGTCGCTTCTACCATAATTCCAAAGATCAAGCAAATTAGGTCAGAAAAATACATAGTTTTTCATGTTGTTTTCTAAAACTTTTATAAAACATTTAAAATAGTATCTTATTCAGACGTATTCGAATCTTTATTTCAAGCATAATGTCCTTGAAAGTCAAAAATCGAACTTTGACTGAAATAAATCTTACTTAAAACAAAATTTTACTTTAACTAATTTTATATTCTCATAAGAATTATAAAAAAAAAATGAAAATTAATTCATGGTATTTTCTACAGTTTTGTTGTGAACTTTTTTTCTTTTCTTTTTTTTTTTTTTTTTGCTAGATGGGTGAAGCAAAAATGCTTTTCATATTCCCCGTTATCCGTAGAAGAAGATGAATGGATGGAGTAATATAGAGTAATATAGAGCTCTGATCATGGCATGAGGGTAACATCAATAGTCGAGCCTCAGTTAAAACTTCATTGGCTACAGCATCGATATCCATTACCCTCCCTGGGTACCCATTTTGGTCGCTTCGTACGACATGCATGAGCTACAGTGTGGCTATTCTTTCCCGGCCAACACAAGAGCAGAGAACTTTGAATACCGTTTAAAACTAAGTTTTTAAATGGTGTGAATACTTTTAAATAATTTATTTAAAAAACTTCAGATTTTTTAAAAATTTGATTTTTAAAAACCAATTAAAAACTTCCTATGTTTTTAAAATCTTTGAATCCTAGATATAATATTTAAATTTATTAATTTTATTCTCTTTTCACTTTCAAACGAAAATTTGTTCGTAATTTGATTCAAAACAAATCATCGATTTGTTTTGAGTTATGAAATAACTCAAAATTATGAAAATAGTTGCTAATTTTGTTCATAATTAAGGTGTACCATAAAAAACAAATGCCAAAAAACATTCCTTGAATTCTTTTTATATTTTTCAGAAATAAACAGAATAATAAATATTTAATTTTGTTTTCAAATATTTATGCTTAATCAAAGTTAAATTTAAAAAAAAAACAAAATGAAACATATTCAGCAAAGAACACCTTTCTTGAATGAACATGGCATATCTATATAAGAGAATAATTGGTTCTTTTTGACGGATTTAAAATTGAAAGAAAAGTAATCTATTCGATCTATTCGAACCGTATTTGGTTTCTCTGCGCTTAACATTCGAATGCTTCAAGTTGAGCATTCGACATGTTCACGAACCTTGATAGAACGCCGAAATAACTTAAACTATCATGTATCCAGGAAGATGACAGAAAATAATAGATTCGATGAAATATCATTTGTTTCTACTCCAGAAGTAAACAACTTCCATTATATTAAGCGAACGACATTCCAGCACGGAACGATATCTGAATCTGTTTCCAGACGCTGATAGATACTTTCCTAACTATTGTAAAATTAAGTTAAAAATGTTTTCCGAAACGAATAGGACATTAATCAATTAATGTTTGTCTGCCACAATCTACGATTGGGATCATTATTCATCTGCTGAATAACCAAACAGAACATTTTCAACAATAATTACACAGTGATCAATATATTTAATGATTTCAATTTTTATTTGTTTTGATATATTTTTCTTGCGGAAACCTATCGCGTGTTATCTCCGTTCGATATTAATAAAATATTTAATAAATGTTCTCGAATCTATAGATTAAAAAAAAAAGATAGAACAAGAAGTGAATATATGAAGGAAATACACTAAAAACGCAAAAGTTTGGTCCATCCTGCAAATGGAGCGGGACATCAGTCTGAAGATCCTCACTATCGTCACGTGATACATCAAAATGAAATGGATCAATACATACATGGATCAATACATACAACTTTCTACATTAGTATTGTTTTAATCAAAACAATTTCGCTTAGCCCAGGAAAATATTTATGTTCTTTACTAAAATAAAGAGCCCAAAAGGCTTCAGTTCGACGATGCAAAATTATATAAATCAAGTGGATATTAAATCCAGCATTATTTCAAAGCCAAATATAGAAACTGTAAAAGTTTCGTATGAAATTTGACAGAGAGCTTATGGGAATATACTCGCCGGCGTTTAGGAGTTGCCCTAGCGCGGACCATATAGAAGATATGATCGCTTGCCCAAGCGTCCATATTTATGTTCTTTATTTCAAGAGACAATATGTAAAAATCTCCGGATATTTAATGAGTGATTCTTAAACATGGTTCTAAGATGTAATGAGTCGCTATAAAATAGGAACCACAAGAACTAGCTGAGCCACCGTAGCAGTCAGGGGGGGGGGTTCACCTGGAAACACGGTTTTTCGTTCCCCAGAACCGGACCCGTGAACAGACACATAGATTACAGTCATGAATACGTCTCAGCCGTATGCCTGGTCCCGAGCCAGGATAAAATTGGGGGGTTGGGGAAAACAATGGTGAATTACTCTGTAAATATATCACCGGGTGTATTTCCGATATAGTGGAAAATACCCTTCTAGTATTTTGATGAGCAGAATCTAGTTTAGTTAAGGTAAAAGAATGAATAGAGTGACAAACTATTCGGGTTGTAACTAAAGCTATGAAGTGGTTTTGATTAGTTTAATCTAAAAACAGAAATGTACTACTTGAGTGTATTTTGTTACCGCTTTTGATATTCGTTTACTGTAATCCAAAATGTTACGTTTTAAAGCAAGACAACTAACTGGACTTGAAATCTTGCTATGAAATATTAAATAAATAATGATGAACAGTCAGCAATAAAGAAACCCGCTTCTAGACGATAGCTCACTGACTCATTCGTGGTGACACAATATCTCATTACCTTTACTTCAACAGTATTTAGTTGACGCATTCTTAGACTTCTTCCCATAATACGAAACATCATAATTCACAGGAAAGTGCACTTTGAGTAAAGTTATTTGTTTCACTGACGGAACCAATCAGTAGAATACGTCAAATGGAATAAAATTTGATGCTTAAAATTATGAAGCTAAAATTATGTCGAGTGCATTTCAGGTGACGAGACAGTTGACAAATAAAACAGTCCTTACTAGTCGAATATAATCAGTTCACACAACACGAAGGTAGAAATTAAGTGTGAAGTGGGCGAAAACGAATTTATCTTCATTTTTTACTCCGAAATGCCACAATGTTGGTGAAACAGGAAGACATTGGACTTCCTACATCCTTTCAAAACCATTTGATCCCTAAAAAACACAATCACCAAATATGGGCTTTTAGAATAACAAAGAACCAGTGTACTTAAGTCAGATGCGTTGATAATTCGCGTTTAATATTTCCATAAACAAACTCGTTTTAGTAAGAAGTTAACATCTGACAGAGTGCATTTTTGTCTCGCTTATTAGACACACTCGCTCGCCCGCACACCCACCCACCCACACACTCACGTGATAGTTTATTACAAAGTCGTAACTTCCTTTTAAAGTTGCGCAATAAATGATGTCTGACTGGACACTATGAGCGCCAAATACTGATGACGTCACAAGTAATGCTATTACGTGCCCACAATAACATTACTTATGAGGTAATAAGTGGAGATGACTCGACTTTCCACGTAAAAAAGAAAAAAGTGAATATGAATACTGCAAATGACATGGTAATAATAGTAAAAGGCATACACATTATACTATATCCAGAAACCATAGAACATGATAGCAAATTCAAGAAGGCATTACTCCAAGAAAAACCATATTTAATTATTGGGTGGGGGGGTTAGAATGTGCATGAAATGGTAATCGCATTAAGATATTGTTATTGGATATAATAAGCAATTCCTCTGTTTATAAAATTCTCGTTATTCCAACGTGGATTTTAATCCTGAGACAAAGGACCTCGAGGAACTGAAGATCTTGTAATAGTATCAGGAAATTTATATGGTTGTGTTATTTCATTCGTATATTATACGGACAGAATTACGAATAGATATCATGTTAAATAAATAGTCACATCAGGGAAAGAACTACAGCATACATCATTAGGAATTAAAATTAAAAATTTCGACTATTTCCACTGGAAATGCAAATATCAGCCTTCATCGTGATACTTCTAAAACTTAGCGGCTATCCAACGTTAAGCATGCCAATAAACTTAGATAGTGACGTGTTAATCAGTGGTTCATTACTGTTATCAACCACAACCCCGCCCAAATCACATTTTCTGTTAACAACTCGTGAGTCTTCACTATTTGTCGCGTAATGTATAGATTTATCGATAAGACTAAAATGAATGGCAAAGTTATAAATAGAAATTATGATACTTAGAAAGGGTTGTTCTTTACCAAATTAGACCCCTAAGAATTGTGGATTCCATTAACTTTGATGAAGATTCTTTTATAACTTTGATGATGAAGGAAGCCTCCTTGGCTTCCTTCAGCTAAAGGAAGTCTCTTTGGCTTCCTTTAGCGGAGATAAAAAATACAAGTAGAATTACGACTTATAGTTAATTTTCCCCAAAGACTGCATTGTGTAAAGATTGCCTCCTCCCCAAACATATATTTACATAAAAACATACACTTACCTCACCCATGAGATTTTCTGTGTAAATCCCTCGCGTGATTTACGTACAAAATCCTGTGTAGCCTCTATGTAAATCCTGTGAGAGATTTACACAGAGGCTCGAACTTCAAGCATATAGTTGGACACATGAGTTCTCAATTATTTGCAATTTACCAAGGCTCAGAAATAACGGGCTTAAAATATTATAATTAATAGGGAAGACAAGTGAAAATTAACTAAGAATATAGATTAAGTTACCATCTTTTCATACTACCCCCCCTATATTATTGATTTATTTTCCTATATTTTATTAGATCAGTCTAAATAAGATCGCTGTTTCCTTTTGCCATTTTCAATGGATACATCGGTTCTTACGAAACCCATCTTTGTTCGAAACAAAGGGATGTGTGTTTGTCATATGAAAGAACTGCACGCGATATTCGTGAAAGAACAGGTGGAAAAAACAGCATGCATTTTCCATACCGCGATATCTTTCAAATGTTCTTTATCCGAAATAAACAGTAAAAAAAAAAGATAAAAGCGAATGTCGAGATGTATGCTGTACATCAACACGTCCGATGACAATGCTCCGTGTCGGAGATAGGAACTCCACGTGTAAGAGTTATCGGATCCTCTGTTTGCCGCAAAGCTTTCTAGGTGAACATTTAGGATTTCGTTAAATATAGAACGTGAAACTTGCATTTAGAATTAAAAGGCAACAGAAAGAAAGCCTGGAATCAATAGAAAAAGTTCGATTAATTGGATATGAAAAGAAGAAATTTCTCTTTTTTTTATTTTTTTTTTTATTCCGAAACTTAGTAGTAACGAATTTTGACAATAAAAGGGTTTTAGGGAAAGTTGAAGAGATCGATAAAACTGTACACTATTTAGCTCAATGTACTTTAACAAAAAGGAAATCGAAACCATATAAACAAGCAGGCTTTCCATCCCAATTAAACCAATTAGTCTTATTTGTTATTTAAATATTTTTCTTTGCAAGATGATTTTCTAAACAAATAAGAAGTTCTATTTGAAGGAATGGTAGATCTTTGTTCAGCGGAAGAGATCGAAACAGAATAAAGAATATATAGATAGAAACGAATCCGCGCTGTGTATTCGTGTCTGTGTTTGTTTACTTTCTTTGCTATTGTAGATGGGATGGAGACTGAAACTAGAGAAGAATCCGAATTAGAAAGGGTTGACAGAGAAGGAGCATTACAGCTTTTAGAAACGATTTTAGTTCACAACTCTAAATAAGACAAGAACATTTTAAGGTGTAGAACAGATTTAGAATTAACATTAGCAACTGTAGGTAGCGCTTTGTGGCAATGGATAAGATGTGTGTGTTTAGTGAAAGGTGAATACATGACAAACGAAGTATTATTGGAATGTTACTCGTGTATAATCAGCTAAAATGCCTACAAAATAATTATTTCTGGAATTAAAATCCATATATTCTTTACACTAGAATAAAAATAAATGAGAGTATTTCCCCATAAGTCAATGAGATAATGTATTGATTAAGACAGCAATTTTGGGCCTGTTCGTTATCATTATTCCAACCTTTCCCGTAAAAACAAGCATTTTACGCTGCATTGCCTCTAAACTAAGCAACACCCACATTGTATACAGCATACTATCAGACGTGAAAACTCAAAGGAAGCTAAGAAAAGCTTACAGGAATTTAAATTTATGACGGAACTTTTCTATAGCTGTTGACTTTGGCAGGCGCGTATTATAAGTGTGTGTTGGTGGCTGCGAGAAATAGTGAACGAAAGAGAATATTGGTGTAAATATTTTAACCGCGGGGAAACAAACTCAGAAATATATCTTCATTTTGGAGATGTTTTATCTTCATAAGATTCTTTTCTTTGCTACTCTAATGGTTCTAGACATCAGTTACAACCTGCCAATCGCGCTAGTGAAGAGAATACTTGTGTTCTTTCAAGTAAAAAACAGTGGGTGATAAAGATAGTTTATAGAGACGGTACGCACGTGATAGGGAGCAATATTTCACTCTTGGGATAGAAAGAGACGTCCATAAGTCACTTCACCAAATATATTGCGAAGAGGAACTCTCTATAAGGTTGATTCACTTTTTATTTTCCCTTATTTTGTGTCAACCCCTTCCGTATGGAGTTGGGTTTTTTTTAAAGCGACTATTTTGCGTTGAATCAAATTCATCAAATAAACAACGAGAACATAATGAAATAAATGTTACAATAACGTCAAAATAAAGTTTTACTAGGCCGTAACAAGTTTTATGGTGCCATCCATTATTCAATTCAAGGCCGCCAGCCCTTGACGATATACCATTGAACTCCCGAGTGGGTCAACAAAAATATATTAGATATTTGATTTAAAAAAAAAAGACATCCGTTTATAAAACGAATGTTTGAAATGATATACTTCAATTCTAAACCATACACGTCTATCTTTTTAATGAAAATAATACGGAAATTAGCAATCATAATTTAAAATTACAGGCTAATTAACTTTCCATAAAAATAGTATAAAAATAGTCACTGTGACATAGTGTGTTCACTGTATTTATTTAAACATTAAATACATAAAGAGTCGTAAAAATTATTAGTATTTGTACTCTTTTGCTCGTTAATGAGATAAGATGGGTGCTCATGTTATACTTAATACTAAAATTACAATATTCCTACAATAGTTTGCAATAAAATATTTATTTTTATTCTGATATTGCTATATTATAACGAATAAATTACATAATTATTACAAGAAAAAAATTAAACATGCATTATTCCTTTACTATTAATTTGCAGTACCATTCAGATATCAATTTGTCCGTTTTCGTGTGTTACTACATGCATTATAAAAAGTAAAAAACTTAAAAAGTGTAATAAAAGTTACGTTGACGAGGCACTTCTTTTGTGGTTTAAAGTGCAAAGAACCGCTGGCTTACCTATGACCGAAAAATTTACTGTTCAACTTGGTTATAGCGATTTTAAATGCAACAATGGATGGATTGATCGCTTTAAGAACAGAAACAATATTGTCTACGCAAAAGTAAGTGGCGAGGCGTTATCCATTGACAAAAACGTTGTTTCTGATTGGATCAAGAATGTATGGCCGGACATCAAACGAAGGTATGGATACAACAACATTTATAATGCCGATGAAGCAGGGGGGGTTTTATAATTTAACGCCCGATAAAACTTTTCAATTTAAAAACGAAAAGTGTATTGGCGGAAAACTTATCAAAAATAGACTCACAGTTTTAGTTTGTGCGCACATGACCGGTAGCGATAAAAGAAAGCTTCTTGGAATTGGAAAATCGGCAAAGCCTACATGATTTAAAAACATAAAGAAACTTCCCGTTGATTATACAGCGAATAAGAAGGCCTGGATGACATCTTCAATTTTCGAAAATGAAATTCGCAAGTGGGATAAAAATCTTCGTGAAAACCGGAAAATTTTGTTATTGATAAAGAACTGTCCTACCCATCCTGTAGTGGCTAATTTAACAAACATAAAACTTGTTTTTTTGCCACCGAATGTGACATCTGTCTTGCAACCACTTGATCAAGGCGTAATTAGATGTTTTAAATCCCATTTTCGTCGTCTGATAGTCTTGGAACTGATAGAACGCAGAGGAAAATCCACGGAAAATGCTTATGCTTACGACTCGAAGATCAGTGCACTTCACGCAATACATTTAATGAGTGATGCTTGGAATTTGGTGTCATCGACTATGATACAAAACTGTTTTCAGAAAGCCGGTCTTGAGGAATACGAGTGCGAATCTGAAGAGGATAACTTACCGTTATCAGCGTGGTTAAAAGCCAAAACTTGAACAATTTTGAAACGTGCGCAGAAATTGATAATTTTATAGACATTGATAATGGTGTCGCAACTTCGGGTATACCGACAGACGCTGACATCTTAAAACAAATCTCTCATACACCAGAAGAAGATAATAGTAGTAGTGACTCCGAGGAAGAAAATAGCAATGATGAGAAAATCATTACCTGGTGCAAAGCAGAAAGTGCTTTACATATTTTAACAAGATTTATGGAATCGCAATCTGTAAGTTCAGACGACACATTCAAGCATCTTAGTAGTATAAGGAACAATTTCAAACGTATGAAATATCCATCTTGTGCAAAGCAAAGCACGCTTGATGATTTTTTATCTAAAAATGTGAAGTTTTAAAAATAAATTTTTGTTCTTTATATATACAGTATATGTATGCACATATGCATTTATGTTACCCAATATACCTATGCTGATAAAAATCTGAAAACATTTTTAATTCGCTCATATTATGACCTTCTTGGATATAACGAATAACGGTTATTACGAACAAATATATGCGGTCCCGTGGAATTCGTTATAACCGAGTTCTACTGTATTTTATATCACATGACTATTATATACCGACATTTTCCTAAAAATCTGATATACATGGCTATTTTATTATACATACTTTAAAATTCGAAATATTGCGTCAGTAATATTTTATCTTAAGAAAACATATTAATGTGACAAATGCAAGACAACCTAAGATGCTCTATGTTTCAGCAGCTAGACCTCATAGCATCAGATTCGATATACAGTATTTCAAGTTGCACAAGAGCTCTTAACTGTCGGATTTAAAGGTTTATGAAACCTTACATCTGTTAGTTAGCAGTCTATATTTACCAAAATCTGTCTAGAATTGAAAAATCACTGCCTTATTTTCAATTATTTGTAATTACTTCTTACCACCGCTTCCGATTCGTCAAAACAAGCAATAAATCTCTTATGTAAGCAACAGCGTGGCTCGCTGATTTGTGTTTTCTGTGAAATGGGTCTCCTTGATTTACGTTTTACTAGATCCTAACAGATCGAATTGTCTGATAGTTGTTCATTCACCTTAATTTGCAGACAAGTTTCTCGTACATCTTAAAATAAAGAGTAGGTCTTTAAGGAGAATCTCAGAAATGAAAAAAAAAATTAATCTTCAGTCGAAACGCTCTGGTAAAGGTTAGTGATGATGTAGTTTCGTAACTAGTAATTGTGTTATTAATTTAATTGTTTGATTTTTAACTCGCCTCAAGAAATAGCATATCTGAAAATACTGGAGTTGAATGCGTTAAAAATGAAATTTGTATAAATAAATTATCATAGCTAAACAAATAATTTATCTGTTCATTAGTTGCCAAAATATAAAAGTTTACTAAGACATTTTCTCTGCATTCACATATGATGATTGATTTAATTATAGCTAAGACTGAAACATCTAATGCTATGAAGCCAGTGTATAATATTGGCCAATCTCATGTTCTTGCTGATGTCACGAGCACACTCGCGACATCACTACGGAGGTGCCATGTGAGAAAAGCTGTTAACAGTCACCGCTACTCAACATTTTTAAATGTTAATGGTATTATTTATTCTATGACCTGTAAATTAGGATAATAAGTTCTCCACTCTTTAGGAAACTGGTAAATATACACAGTGGCTTTTAATTCAATTTACATTTTGACTAAATTTATAATGTAGGTTCTAAATAACATTTATTGTTTGTGTTACACGCCAGTATAACAGAGTCATTATCTAGATGACCACTTCATATGGCATCTTCCCCTTGCTATGTTGTAAACTGTAGATAATGTGTTCTAACTCACGAGTTTCATGTCATATACGTTGCTATGCATACCGTGAATATTTTTCAGATAAAAATATTCAACAAGATGTTGTTACATGTATCATTGTTATTACATATATTATTACATCAACTGATGAAACAGGATGTATAGTCGTCAGTTAAATCTGTAACCGAGGACCGTTTGTATTGTTTCAATTTATGCTGGTTTGTAATGAAAGTTCTTGTAGTAGCATATTTCAGCGATATATTATAAAGCAGTTCCCATAACCCATATAATGTTCTTATTTGGGATTTATTTCAATAATCTCATTATTATCTCTACTATAAGAGAGTGAGTATTTAAATTGGCTTGAGGATATAATTTCCCCCGCTGACATCCAAAGATCTTTTATTCGCAGTTTCATTATATCTTCTGTAATCTGATAACTGTTTGTATAATATTCTAGACATTTCTTCACTTTTTCCCACGCCATACATAATATAGTCATACGACACGTTGTGTTCAGGATTGCCTTTTGGTTTATGTAACGGTTTGATAACATTGTTAATCGGCCATAGATATGCGTAAATGACTTTAAATAAAGCATTTATTTATTTATTAGTGTAGTCATCAATCTACACTATTCCATTTTGGAAATAAGATTTTCACGTTTACCGATAACTGTAGTAGGTTTAAACGTCTTTTTATTGGAGAAACAGCACTCTTTGAATTTTATCTTCCAGTATTAACAACAATAAAATAAAATAATACACTGCTTGGAAAGAAGTAAACGGACGCCATGATGTGAGGAACAAACAGCCATGGCGTCCACCTTAATAAGCTGTAGGACCTCCTTTTGCTGTGATAATTGCAGCAATCCTACGGGAGCATGCTTTCCACGAGCGTACAATAGCGATCAATGGGTCTGGATCATTCTTCCTGTAGGCATGTAATGAGGTCATGGACTGTTGTGGAGCGGACATCCCTTGATCTCACCCAATGCTGCAGTTCATCCGACAGATTGATCACTCCATAATACAACTTTCCAAGCTTCCGCTTCCCACGAGACACTCTCTTAGCATCATCTAAGATAACGCTGCATGTTGGTTCGGATAATGTGGAGCTTTCATATTGCGATCTTACCATAGAAACACATGTTGCGAGCCTCGGTTCTGAATGTTTTTGTGTAGAATCTTTCCAGGTGATGCCCGGAATTCAGCGTTCAACGTTCGGCTGACGAATGATGTTTATATATATATATATATATATATATATATATATATATATATATATATATATATATATATATATATATATATATATATATATATATATATATATATATATATATATATATATATATATATATATATATATATTATCCTTCGTAACACGTCAAGTTCGGTGAGTGTAGTAGTCCGCTAATGCGGTTAGCACTTGCAGTTGACTCCCTGCACTTCCATCTCAGTATGGTGTAATTGGATGACCCAATTTGTCAAAAAGGTAGTCCTGCAAAGTGGCATACGATCACCACTCCTCTCAAACTCGCGCTATAAACACGTCATTACATGGCACGATGTACCTTGCCCATGGGGATGTCCGTTGACTTGTTTCCAAGCAGTGCAGTTATGAACAATTTAAAATTCACAGAGAAACAGCAAAACGCTTCACGCACACACACACACACAGAGAGAGAGAGAGAGAGAGAGAGAGAGAAAAAAGCGCGCAACACATTGTAAACCAAATCCCCGAATTTTATTTTACTCATTTTTTGATTCATGGGAGCGTCATATCGCACTCGATCCTTCGTGTTGTCATGTTGCTGGTTTTTCAAATTCATGTTTCTTCCTAACCTTCCATAAATGGTATTTTAATTCAATAATTATAAAATCAAAATTCTCTTCCCATTATTGACAGGTTGTGGATACATCAAACAACAACCTGTTTTCTTGAAAGTAATGGAATGTCCAACAAATTATATACACTGTTCCAAATACGCAGAATCAAGAGGGCAGCTGTAGAATGCATGTTCTACTGTTTCCAATCGGTAACATGTCGCAGATTGGATCTCCGATGTTCAAGTATCTTCATTTGATGGTATTGACTGCAAGACGACCATATGCAATTCTCCAAGAAAGAACTTCTCTTTAGAGCATCGTTAACTTCAGTAAGTTATAAAACGATGTGTTGTTGTTGTACACAACCGTGGAAGTTCGTGGTGAAAGAGGTTAAAGATTTCTTTATGTCAAATTTTACTTTTTTTTTAATGAAACGAATGTCAATTCCAGAATGTTGTAGCAATCTTAGAGTTAATCAGATAATGTTGTAGTATTCAGGAACAATCTCAGCTTTTGGAATTGTATAATCATTTATTCCAAACATGGAAAGTTGTAAACCAGGTAGTACCGGAGAAGGTCTACACATGCATGATTGGACTGCAACCTTTTTATGGATTTTTATGGCTCCTTTAATAGCGGACAGTATCATTTTACCCACACTGATATGTGTTGGAGGATGTGAAACAGAAAGGGATGCTGGACATTATGAAATGCTTGAGTAAGGGCTAGTGATAGCACTGCTATTGGCTTCTTTTTCGTATTCGGAGTGGATCACATAGCAGAAACAGATTAAATTCTAGTGTTCGTCCTGGAACTCCATACACTTGTGTGCTTTTATGTATCTCATTCCTACTTTGAACCTGTTATTGATAATGTGGAAAAATATTTGTAGTCTGTAATAGAAAGAGAAATAGGTCTCCAGCTGTTGATTAAGGTGTGATTTCTATTAGGGTTTAAAATGGGGATGGTATGGCTTGCTGCAAATTCACTTGGTTTGTGTCCTGATGAGAGAAACGAATTAAAAAGTATAACTAGAAGAAGAAGAATAAAATCCCAGGCCTCGTAGTAAAGATCTATCCCTAGACCATCAAGTCTTGGGGTTTTTCTTTTCTGGTATTCTTTATAGGCTGTGGTAACTTCAGATGCTGTAATGGGGCTGTCAAGCCCATCTTGGATACGAACAGGAAAGTCATTAATGTTCAAAGAGTTATAATTTCTCACAGTACTATTATCTTCAAACAGATTTTATATAAGTATTTTTGAAAGTAGTCAAGAATGTCTTCAGTGGTGGTTGTCTTCAGGAGTTCGCTCAACCATCAACACCGGTTGAGCGAACTCCTTTCTTCGCGGCATTTAGTGAATTATAGTGATAGAACTAGAAATAATTACAAGGAGAAGTATTAATATAGTGATAGAACTAGAAATAATTACAAGGAGAAGTATTAATATAGTGATAGAACTAGAAATAATTACAAGGAGAAGTATTAATATAGTGATAGAACTAGAAATAATTACAAGGAGAAGTATTAATATAGTGATAGAACTAGAAATAATTACAAGGAGAAGTATTAATAATGTATTCTCGACGAATTATCTTTCCTTATCCTTATAAGGACTGGCTTAAAGGGGCGAAGCAAGAATGCTTTTCACATTCCCCGTTATCTGTAGTGTACAGTGTAGGGATAAGGTTATTGAGCTATTATTAAATTAAAGCTCTGATCATGGCAGGAGGGTAACAGCAATAGCCGAGCCTCAGTTAGAGCTTCCTTAGCTACAGCATTGCTATCCATTACCCTCCAAGGGTATTGGATTGAATGAATCAATCACCGCATCTCCTCTCGACGAATTAGTTCTTATAAGAACTGGGCGATGGACTGAGTCCTTGACTCTTTATCCCGTCATCTGAATGAAGTAAATCTGTGTGGATGGAGTGTTATTGAGCTAAAAAGCTCTAGTCATGGCTGGGTGACGGCAATAGCCGAGCCTCAGTTAAAACTTCATTTGCTACAGCATTGAAATTTGTTACCCTGGAAGTCCTAAAAAGGACTTTTCTCGATCACATGCCCCTCCCCTTCTCTCGACGAATTACTGAAAGGGCTGCAATTATATATATTTCACATATAAGAAATAAATTAGTGTGTCATCATATTAAAATACTCTCGAGCAAAAATAGTGTAAAAAGTAATTTGTTTCATTTAATTATGAAACACATTATAGTAAACAAGATATTATATTCTTATTTTAATTCTTTATTCAAAGAAAAGTAAAGAAATATGCGCGTGAAATATCTTCAGAACTACACTACATGTATATCGTTTCTTGTCAATTATGTGCTTTCTAACTAGGTTAAAGAACTTTTTATATTACAAGCTAATACTTAGTGATTGAAGCAGCTACCATTTAGGATATTTTACTTAGAAAAAGAAGCAATATGAATACACAAGTGTAATGGCATAGTTCTAAATTCAGTGTCATTCAGTTTTATCTGTATTTTGTCAAAATGTGATTGTCATAACTATCGAAGAATTTAAATAAAAAAAGCATTAGTAATAATATTTAAGTTAAAGGATATTACATCCCATATTGTTTCATAGCCGAATAAGAAACTCAAAGAGTTTGATGCCGAATATAGTAAATATTGAAGCCTTTGGCTCTTCATACAATTAATAATTAGTAATAATATTTTCTCTCTAATATCATATGCACGTATTCGGGATTGAATTTTATATGGAGAATTCTTGTTCACAAATGTACTAAATGTTCGCGATGTACACTCTAAGCGGAACTGTCAACCAATCGCATTGTGATAATTTATTTTGTTTATTTTATGAGGTTCATAGGTTCTCTATGAGTTCATCTTTCCGGATAGCTAAAGTACGAAAAATTGCAAGATGATGGTGCTTCTATGTGTTTTTCTTCGAGGTGGTGTCACGCACGTATGATAGGGAGGATATGCAGAGTGTTTCTCTAGGGGACAATTTCGTCAGACGTGCGTAGGAAACGAAACAACTTGCAGCAAATGGAAGAGAATAAACGAGGATATACATGAAGGGAGGAACCATCTAATAGCTAGATAAAAGTATCATTCATCCTTGTGATTAGAACACATGCGTCGGTCTCTTTCGATTTAGTCTTGTTCATTCATCTCTCAGGAAATTGCCAATGAGCATGGACTGTGACATGTCGTGAAGAATTATGTTTGGGATTCACGTAAACATTAATGATAAAGAAACGCGTAGGAATATATATACCAAGTTCTTATTAAGAATAAATGAACAAAACGAGATAAACGTGAAATAAAAATACAAACAGTTTGTCAAAAATTAAAATAAGTAGTTGAGTTACAGAAAGAGATAGACTCGAAGGATGCACATAAAAGAATTATATAGTTTTCAGACAGAGCTGCGCACTAAATGTCTTCTCCGATACTCCTCATAAAATTCCGGTACTCTCTCTCTCTCTCTCTCTCTCTCTCTCTCTCTCAAACGTATGACTTTTGTTGTGTCGATCGTATTACAACCAACCCCTATGTCGCATTTCGTAACATCTAATAAACCACTCCAATTCCATTCTCATTTATTTCGTTAAAATAAATGAGATGTTTCCTCTATTAAAAAAACGTCTTTCTTATGATTCTATCTGGACAGGTATGGTTGTTTATGGACAATAATAACTCTTTAGTTTTCTACCAACATATAGTGTAATCCATGCTGTTATTTTTAACCGTTGCAAACTTGTCGGAATAGACATTTCTACAATAACTCTTGTGTTCTCCTGCCTGCTATAAGATAGAATCGAATAACTGATGCTCTGAGTAATCATGAGATTTCAATATACATTGTTGATAGAAGATTGCAATCGTTTTATTGACATGTTGAAGAGTTTGGAAATATTTTGTCAATGAAACGTTAGTAATTGCAAAATTAACGAATTAAACAGTGTCTAGAGTCATTGGTCGTAATATTCCTTTTTCAGATAGTTGTATACAAAAATCTACAGTTGAACGGATAGGAAGTTTTCTCTTTAACTAGAAAATTCTGCATGTATTTTAAAAACGCAATTTTTGTTGACTCACTTTAAAATCTTTGCTCTTTGAGAAGCTTCCAAAATAACATTTATCAAATCGAATTTATTAATAGGATACACTGATAAATCTGTAGCGAAATACAAGTAAGATTTATTTTCATTATCCTTTTAGCCATTGTCAAGTGAACTAGAAACAATTAACGACGCGTAGAGAAGTCAGAAGCTGTTAATCGATCCAGAGGAAAACCTAAGAATGACAGTGTTCAGAGAGTGGAAATCGAAGCGATAGCTCTTCAAATCAGGCCTTGTTATCTTGGTCATATGAAGAAAAACGATTTCTTTGCGATGAAGATATTGATAAGATGTTTGTAAACCTCAGTGTGGAACATTCCGTGGGCTACAAACATTGAAGGAGTCTCATATATTATAAGACAGTGATAGTCATAGTTAATGGTCAATAATGATTGATAGTAAAGGATTTCTCTCTGAAACGATCTTTTCTTTGTATTAGACTAATTATACATCGGATAACACTAACATCTTATCCGATGAAATGCGGAGGCACTAATGGAATACTGGGGAAAAAACTTGTATGTGTTGACTTTCAAATGCTTATTATCTAATATGATATCGCCTTCATCACGTATATCTTGTTGCTATACAACCGCTGTGAAGGAGAAATTAATCAACAACAACATAAGAGCGAGGTGTTATTATAAGAGGAGTTCGAATTAGGCAAGTTTCCATTTAGTTGTAATTAGAATAACGTCTTGTCATCTAAAACCATGTTGTGAAGCAATGCGTCTCTTATATGGGTACGTTTTTCAAGCCCTCTGGTGTATTCAATAGCGAATTCTTTCTAAAACTTTACACAGACACATCAAACCAATAACTTCACTTAAAAACACAGTTGGCATATAAATCAAATTTCTTTAGAGATCAATAGATGAGTGAGTCTCTGCAGGTCTATCGCTGAAAAACTCGTTACTAATTTTGAATTAATGTAATATTGGAGAACTAACAAATGAAATACAAAACATATTTCATAAAATACACAACAAATCGAAGTTTAACTCAAAAATATCGGCGCTATTTCAAATGCGGTTTCTCAGTGTTTCAGGAAACGTGATTTCTGATAAAACAGAAAAGGAAAGGATCATTGGTGCTAACATTATTTATTACAGCGTGTCATAATACTGAATAATTTTAGTTGATATTTGAAATACAGGTGTAATTACAAACAGTTTTTAATTGCATTACCTATAAAACGTGAATTATATTTTAATATAAATTATTCCTGATTATAATCTGATAGTAAACTGATCAATAAAACTATTTCCTTTAAACATACATTCCCACGAGTAATTTTCTCTTCAGTTATTGTGACTCTACATAAATATCCCATCCTGATTAGCCGAGTGTAGCGTATCCACTTTCCAACTAATAGGTTGTGGATTCAAATCTCCCTATTTTGGATATGGATGTTTCTGAATATAAGTGAAAGTTGAATTTCATCATTCGGTGTGATAGTAAGTACTCTGCTAACTGGAGACCTGAAAAGGAATGAAAAAAAAAGCGTTCCGTTTTTTATATTCTGCCATGAAATCATGGAAATCAACTTTAATAGTCAATAACAAAGGATTCGGAGAAATCAACAATAAACATGGAATTTTCCAAGGTGATTCCTTGTAACTTTACTCGTGAACTTTTCTTCTTTGATAAGTTTGTCTATGATTTTGAAGAAAGCAAAATCTGGATATGAAATTCCTAAATATAATATTAAAATTTCCCATGTATATGGATGACTTGAAGTTATGTGGAAATCGGCACACAGCAAATAGACTCATTACTAAACGCGGTTCGCATTTTCATTCAGGATATCAAAATGGAATTTGGTTGGGATAAATGAGCAATCAATTTTATCTATTAAACGAGGAATAATTATTGACACCAGCAATATTAATTTTGATCAGGAGAGATATATGAAAGCAATTACAGCTAACGAACACTAGAAATACCTAGGAATATTAGTAGACAGACAGTGATATTCATCGCTGCAATACACAGTGATCCAACACACAGCTGACATAGTAGATTGGGCAAGAGATTTGAACAAACTGGACCACAAAACTCGAAAATTAATAACTATACATCATGTATTACAGTTGACTGGCTGCATCTACTAAGAAGAATAGGTGGATGGGTTCGCTGCAAGTGGGAGAAACTGTTGAAGAATAAATGAGTTTAAAAAAATAAATCGACAATAGCACTGAGCAGATGCTCCAAGTCATCAAATTATTGTTGGAATGATATCTTGTTTTGGCTGCGTTTCAATTGTGTGAATAAAATAATAAAATCTATAAGTATGCTAATTGTTTTGCAAAACTGGTGCAAGACTTGCCACTTATATACAATATTAAATTTGTAAATTAATATACAATATTAAAGCTTAAACGTTGCCAAGATTACAGGTGCCATACTTTTGGATGTATTCCACTAGAGTTTCACAAAAGTACGCTAGTAGGATATCCTATTCTACTAAGAACCTCCATCAACATTGACATCACTTTCTTCAACAAAGTTGAATGCGTTAGTCTCACTCTCAACCAACAGTTTAACTCTTTAAATTTTTCTTGGTTTATTCGTTAACCATATATTAATAAATGATATACACAAATTGTCAACAAGTTTCACCAGCTATTATGTCTGGCGTCTTCAGGACAAATATGACGGTACACAATAACATTTGCTAGTAAAAAAGAAGAATGGAGTAACACAGTCAAATAAATTAAAATTAAAACTGACGCGTAGCATCATAAGCATGATGCTACGCGTAGCATAGCATCATAAGCATGGAGCCTGGTGTCTCAGCCATTGTTTATTGAGCGCTTTGCATAATGTTAAGTGACAAAATACAAAACAATAATGAATAGTTTAACTCGCAGCTGAACAGTCTCTATAGAACTTTAATAGTGTTAACAACCTTTATATATAATATATATTATTATTATTATTATTATTATTATTATTATTACAGCAAAATCACAATGATATTTATTTTGCCAAAAGTTTGTTTTTCTGTTTTAAAGTTAGAATTAAAATTATATTTTAATATAATTTTAATTCTAACTTTAAAATTAAAAACATCATCATAACTTGGATGTTTTTCTTCTTTGCTTACAGGAAAGTATATTTTCCAGTCTAACGTTTACACGATACTTCAATCTATGCCCTATTTTCCCATAAAAAAAAGGATATCGTTCAACATGCTTTCATCCTTTAGTGAGAGATGTTGCACAACTAAAGTACTTCATCCCGCTGTGGGTTCTGGACCGTGTTGCTCAAAACTAAACTATTTTTATATATCAGTATGTAGAGCAAGAGAGTGGTTTACCTAATATTTATCTTGTATATTTTCGTTTTGTTTAGTCCCAAAATAGTGGCAAATCGAAAAAGTTTTCACCAACGCTCTACATATCTTTTTGAAGAGACTACTTTATGCAATAGTCTATATATCTTTGCTGCTTAAAATGAATTGGCAAATGGAAACGGATACAGTGATGGTTTCTCTGAGACCACTTTTGCTGTCTCATTGGTATTTGAAATATTTTGACTAGAAAATAAAGAGCTTTGAATAGATTGTTACACTAACAGAATTCTCCCTAAAGATAACAAGCAACGGAAATGATCGAAGATGGTCATATAATGTCGTTTATTATCCTACAAGCGAACCTATAGACGTTTTAGCTTATGTTCTGTAGAATATTTATTTATTGTAATTTTTACAGACTTGTGTGGCAACCTTTGCCACTAAAACAGTTCGACTTAAATGAAAATTGAGACCGTTTGATAAATTTTCCTAATGTTCTTGGATACTGTATTTCCATAAAAGTTCTCCAGATAGTCCGGTATTATTATATACTTATGGATTTAAAAGAAGAAATGTCAGAAACAGAAGTGTCATATGTTAACTACTTTCTTAGTGGTGATTACAATTGTAACATTGTTATTTTAAAAAATTACATATTTACTTTCGTCAGTCAAGGTTTTAATAAACAGTAGTTTGTTAGAATGTACTATCGAACTCGAATATAAATCTTGTAAGAGGAATGAATCTCTTTATTTACAAAAACAGAAGCTGTGTACGATTAACAAAGTTTAGCGATAAGTATCACCACAAAGCGAACTGGATGTGAGTTGCTTCGATCTTCCAAGAACTGATCAAAAACAACAGATTAAATGCACTCGTACTGCATCAAAGGTAACATCTACTGTGCAAGCCCACATATTTTATCTTCATGGTTTTTCATGGCAGATACTCTGATAGGAAGTAGAAGTTTTACTGACACATTCAAGGATCAATATTACTGTGAATATTTACGAAATTAGAATATCTGTACTAAATTTAAGTACAACTAGGAAACCGTGTTGTGCGGTTATAGTGCATCCAGTTCTTTCTACTAACAAAACACCAGAAGACACAAGCCAATATAATCGTATAACCAAATCATAAAGCAGAACTACTATAGAGCACATGGATCATCATCATTCCATCACCACCATCCTCACTCTATCTTTTTTCTACAACCACAAACTGAGAACTTGAATAAAAACATTGGGATCATCTATAATTAATGTCGAAACAGTTGAAGTCAACAAAGAGAAAGCAAATGAGTAAGTAAATACTGTATATCATATCTGTCAATTGTGTAGATATCAACTTCTGCTTAGTTTATCCATTTTGTAGGGAGGTATCCCACACCTTCTTTGAGAAAAGAGCTACCGAATTCTGTGTGAAACAAAGAATAGAAACCAAAGTTGAAAATAACATATCCGATCAGAACTAAGAAAAATCAAAAGAATAAACTCTTAAGTATTGGCTGAAAGTTGTTTTCGTATTGTTCAAAGATTTTGGATAACAATACTATATTATCAAAAACAAAAACTTGCGTTATATATTCCTTTTATAGCACCTTGTAATCCTAAATGTAGATCGAAAATAAAACAAATCGTTAGTTGTTGTTTTTTTTAAGTTAAAAGCCAAAAGCATTCTATGTCGCTTATGCTACCCTCGTCAGCTACAGCACCAACTAATAAAGATACATAAGACGTGACAAGATCTTAGTAGTCTGTGATTATTTACTTCGTTTTAACGTCAAACCTGAGTATGCAGCAGCTGAAGAGAAAGTGGAATATGTACGATCTGTCACCTCTACTGATATTTACAGTCGCCAAAAGTAGTAAAAGAATATTTAACAGGCCTATGGAACAGAAATAACAAATGCTGACAGACATCAGAAAAGACAGTTCGAGAAATATTGTCAGAGAACAGGGAGTATTGATTGTTCTCAAAAATAAAGAAGAAACAAGCAGTTGTTCGTAAAAAAAAATCCCTGAAAAAATATGCAGAAGTAAACTGACATCAAATTTTAACTTAATAATTCACGATAAACACAGTATAATGGTTTGAAGCATACAAAATATGAAATAATGTAAAAAACCTGTCAGTTCTAATAATTTGTTTCATCCATTTCTAAATAGACTGTCGCCTACTTGTAAAGTCGATAGAATTGACTTTACATGATTTTTAAATGTTTCCATTAAAATTCACGTTCATGCGATAATTCGTGTGCGAAGCATGATGAAGACGATTAGTAAGGTCGGACTCTTGGAAAAATCAACAAGTGAGCTAGAGAACGCTAAAGTATGTTGTTTACGTTTATTCTTTGTGGTATGTACTTCATAATGTTACAGACAGGAACGAATATTTGTGGACATTTGACAATAGCAATTAAATTTGGGTTGCAAAAATATCAGTCAGTCGGCATGCAATATTTATCTTCTAAATAACAGTAAACTAATTACTGATTTTAGGAAATTTGTTGCGTGTGAAATATAATGGACCTAATGAAGCAATAGCGTCAAAATCAACAATTTTTCTTATCTTCACAAAGTGAAAAAATAAAACTTGGAAGTAGTATCAGAGAAACATCGATTCTAATAAGGAATTTCCGTTGTCAAGTATTGATAATAAGAATCAGTGTTTTGTATTGAATTCACTACATAACGTTACTAAATTTAAAAACCGGTACTTTAAGTATCATCATTTTCTGTTATGTATTATAATTAATATTAGACAAACATTACTTTATTAGAAAATAATTTTAAAATTTCATTCAGTATTAGCTTAAATATCAATATAACAAAAGATGCAAAAAAAAAGAAAAAATAAATGGTTTGGTCCATCAAACACAGATAATCTTCACAACTATTCTCCAAAATTAAACTTTAAAGATACTTTTCGTATTATAAATAATCTTTTCATGCGTAGTAATTCGCTGTTCCCAGAAATCTGACAAAAACTTAACTTGGGAATCCTCTCCAGAGAGATCCTGTTTTTTAAGCCATCACAGATTTTAGATGAACTAAGATGTTTAAGGGGTGGGAGAACACTTTCTTAAATATAAGAGTGCTGGAAGGGTAGTGAATCGGATCTTTATGATAAAAGCTAGATCTCACAATGTGTATGAACTCAGATCGGATTGTATCGCAAGGAAGAAATTTTCAAATTAGACTACGAAAGTTGTTCTCCTATCCGTGTGACCATCCAATTCACTTCATTTGAAACCGCTTACAAATGTTTATCTCTAATGCGAAATTTGAATCCAACTCTTTCGTAACGATGGATATCTTTGCTACCGAAGCGCTATAATTAGAAAGCAATTAACAGTCAAGTAAAAATAAGCAAAATAACTATAGAGCTAGGCGGTTTTGATCGCCAATGTTTGAATTTCATTTGAAATCAGTCATCTCAAGAGGACAAGCATTCAGCAACACCTACTCCGAATCATTTAGCATGAAGTTTGAAATTTCAGAATCCGGTTGATTTGTTACTCTTGTTACATGTTCCCTCTAAAGAGAAGATCTCTTATACAGGTAATCATAATAACGCTAAAATTAACATTTCTCAAATTTCAACATCCAAACCAGTATCTAATTAACTGGCAAATAGTGTTGATTTATTGTACATTATTTTCTCTTCTCCTTTAAACGAGTGTAAAAGTATCTATAACCTCCACTCGGTGGATGACTGTATTAAATATATACTACGAAAGTACATACTACGAAAGTACACCAGAAGTTCAGTAGCGAAGAAATGTCTGATGGGAGACCCAGTAGAGACGTTATAATTCATGATTTTGTATAACGTTTATCTCTATTCCATAGGATAATTGTTTGGACAAAGAACGCTTCAGTTTAATTTGTAACAATGCATTTTGAGAGCCTCCGTAGCTCAATGGGTATAGACGAAGCCTTTTGGTCGGAAAGACCTGGGTTCGATTCCCGTCAGTGAATGTAAGGAACCTTTATCTGGTCACTTTCGACGAAAGGTGAGTTAGTCTCATACTGAGTTATGAGTTTTTCCACCTGGAAACTCGGGTTTTTCGTCCCCTAGAGCAGGCAAACAGGACCCCATGAACACGCATCTACAGGCATAGGGATAACGATCTTAAACTCGAGACGGTCGCGGTTGCTAAGTCCACAGCTACGAACTTTAATGGTTCGTGAAAGCTTAAGACAAGAAAGCTTAAGACCTTTCATTTCTGTTTGTCCCCTGTATATGTTACTTCTTTGCATAACTTTACGAACAATCAGAGAAGTGTCAAAACATCTTCAATATTTAAATATTCGTTACTCAATTGAAATATGTAATATCAAGTAAACTTATTCTTGAATTTTATCGCAGATCACATTCCGTTGATTTAGAATATTGTAAAAGAGGAATTAGAATTGGTATTAAACATTTACTTAAAAATCTACGCTTAAAATGCTTTAAAATAATCTTGTTGTGTGTGTGTGTGTGTGTGTGTGTGTGTGTGTGTGTGTGTGTGTGTGTGTGTGTGGTCAAAATTTCATTCATCCCCCATAGTTAACCTTTTGCTAGTAAACATATTCTTTACTGTATTCCCAGACACAATAGACGAAAGTGTTAAGGTCAGTAGGTCTAGTTAGCCAAGACTAAGAATGTCCTTGACAGATCTAGCTGTTGTCGATAAAGTAAAATACTGTATTGAAATCGCGGCGTGGCATACCTCAACAGTAACTCTTGCGTTGCCGTTACATACTTCATAAACGAAGTGGTCGTCTGTGTACCCTATGTTCGATAACTTTGCCAACATCTTTCAGTAAGTTCTACATACACATTTAATAATACGTATATTCAATTACATTTTTAGATATTTCCATAGCTGTTGAAATAAAGTAATTTAGGATATATTTATGTAAGATAGTTTAGGATTTCGGATAATGTTTGCATATATGTCGAATCATTTTTATAATTTTGAAAGCTTATTTAGTTTAATTAAAAATCCATGCCTTTCGGAAAAAAAATTAATCAAGATTCTAAAATGAAAACATTGCACCAAATTGTTAGTAGCTAAACTGACTTTATATGTTTATATGCTTGCACATAGATTTATGGATACTCGAGCAAAGAGATGCCTAGGGGATTAAGCTGCTTTTCCATTGTTTTTAAACGAATATTTCCGATATTCTTATCTATATCATTATTCATAATATTAACATGTTTTATTTTTAATTAATTGTATCAAAGCTCATAATAATTTTTAAAACAGTAGCAATAATAACTGGAAATATCTATGGATAAAATCTTTAATTTAGTTGTAATTGATTGATTTTTATCTCTTTGAAGCAGCTAAAAGTGGTGGGAATATACTATGTGTGGTTTATAAAGCTGATTTTCGGATCATCTAACTATTTGCTCACCGACGCTATTAAATATGTCATAGACTTATAACCTTCGTCCTAAGTACTATAAAGATAAAGAAAGAACGAATTTCAATCCGGTAAGCAATGATTAAAATAGGTCGCATAAAATTAATTTTGGATTATTCAACAACAAGTTTATGCATCGCATTGTAATAAGGAATCAGGATTGTAAATAGTGAATGCGATGTTTTCATCTACCAAAAAAAGAGTATC
Organism: Typopeltis vanoorti; assembly: GCF_054136105.1. Lineage (NCBI taxonomy): Eukaryota > Metazoa > Arthropoda > Arachnida > Uropygi > Thelyphonidae > Typopeltis > Typopeltis vanoorti. The sequence continues at coordinate 60,339,649 of NC_143573.1, read as the reverse complement.
GAAATAATGAATAGATATGATTAAGAATTTATTGAACTTAAATTTTAGATTAAAATAACTGTCAAAGAAAAATACTTGAATATGTAATAGTCTAAAAGTTTGCGACGTAATTAAAATAGTTTGAAACCTCGCATTTCGTTTAACTCATAATAAAAAAGAAACAAAAAGCTATCAATAAATAATCAATTACTTGAATAAATAGTTGAGTACTTCCATTCTTTAACCAACACAAATAAATCAGTACACAGTAGTTTTATTAAAACATCTGAAATATATTGTACAAGCTAGTTTTTAGTAGACATCTTTTCAAACCTGGGTTTAAATAAATCATTTAAAATATGATGCTTATTCCGGACTTTTAAGATTTGATTTTAAAAATTTATATCAGTCCCCCTATTTTAATTAATGGTTTATGAGATAGGCCTGATTAATGTCCTCTGATTTCAAATTGCTTTAGTTGCAATTATGACATTAAATGCAACTAAGGCCACTATATTATACCCTTAGTTGTAATTTCTGGAATGCTTATCTGTTTTGTTGAATGAAATCCGAGTTCCATATTTTCCTATCAGAGCGGCTAACTCCTCTTGAAATGAAAATCGCTCAAGTATGTTTTCCTGTGTTCTAGACTGGATCATGTGAAGTAATCTAGTTTAGTGCACTGGATTCATGAAGTAATCCTACAAAGACACTCTCCAATTCAGAGTAAATTACTTCTACATATTATCAAGAATGAAAACTATAAGTTGATTGAAACTTCAACTCAGAAAGAATATAGAAATAATACTTACGTTGATAGTGGAAAATTCGTCAGTCACGTTATCTCCATGACTGCTTTCAAGGATTTTAGGACACACTTACCAACTAATAACTATGAAAGATAGTGAAAATGTGGATTAAAAAGTTGCCAAATATGATTACATTATTACGAAACACTATATCTTTTGCATGCCCTCTCCGTAAGTCATACAACGTACATACGCTTTCAGGTTATCAACAAAATATGGAAACAAAATGAGTTTATAAAAACAAAAAAAAAACAGAAGCGGTTTTGTCTAAACCGCATTTGTTTAAAACTGTCTAAAACTGCTTCTTCTCATACTGCATTTCCTATTCTGTTTGAAATTTCGTGTAGAAATAATTTCCAGACAAGTATATAATGACTCCAGCATGTCATACGAACTGTGACCTTTTGGAAGTTACATCTACATAGTAAACAGTTAAGACAAGAGTTCCGTATTAATTTTTAATTCGAGATAAATTCGAGGTCCCTGAACTTTTCAGGGACAGACACGGCACGCAGAAATCCACCGCAAAAAGGAAGACAAATATATTATTTTAAGGTCTCCCACTACAATAATATCGGAGAAGTCAGCAAACTGGGTTACATCTACACACACACACACACACACACACACATACGTAATTCAATTTACATCATCACTGTTTACTCTTATAGGCAAGTTCGTCTCAGAGTTTACAAAGCATTTAACAGAGTTGCGTCGGATAACTGTGAGTGAAGTAGTGGTTATTAAGTAAAAGAGACAAATTAGTACTGTAGAAAAGTAGACAATTCATATTAGAATACGAACTAATCCATTTAATTATTACATTTGTTGTTCAGCAACAGTTTCTTAATATAATGACGAATAAATATGTTAACGGTTTGTTGAAACTTATGATGACTTTCTCAAAGAGAAAAATATAAAATACAGAACCTAATGAAAATGCATTTAGGGTAAGAAGACGTGGTAGATATAATTAGCAGATTCGTGCCACTTATTTATATCCGTTAGAGAAGCTGGGCATGCTTGTCCTAAGGGTGCAAGTGAAATCTATTCGAGATTGGTTCACCTTAATGTCTCCTAAAATTTGAAAGGTATTTTGATATTTATTACTCGTAGATATTTAATGGTATATATCAGTCAAATCTTCACCGCCAATGGCGTCATTTTAATTAGATTCTCTATGCAAAGTTATAAGCTTATGTAGAAGAACACGTCCATTTCAATCTCACCATGATAGTCCACTAAGAATCCTACAGCTGGAGTTCGAAACCTCCATGAAGAAGAGAACTTCTTGATATTATTTCTCAACCGAACACTTGATTATCTTCTAAATATTTCGTGAATTAAGTGAACAATTATTCGATTCATTTACCCTGACACATATCAAATTCCGTTTTTGCCTCATCTCCTAATCTTTCACAAGTATTTTTGTGGCCCTTTTGTATAAGTTTACACTCGTCAACATACGTTAAAACTAGATTAACGGGAAATCATTATCAATCTGTAATTGAACTCCTGATTAACCCATAATAATTCCTTATCCATTTCATTTTTCGATGACGTCAGCACACTTTAAAAAAGTAATAACCATTTTCATTCTATCAAGATGAAAGACGAAAACCCCAGTACTTCGATAATAACAGGAGTTTAATAAACAAAAGATCCTCAGTTAGAAAATAATTGAAGAATATTTCTCCCTAATAATTATTGGTATGCATGAGTAACATAATCCCTGCATCACTTAAACATACACCAATGGGCTCTCGTTTCCATTAGAATTACAATCTACCCTTTATAGTGATGCACAAATTCTTGAATGTGTACAATTTTAGGAAGCACTTTACTTTCATAGCAATCAGACCGATGAACCTAAGAACTCCGTGAATTCAGGATTTGTAGGTCTAAATGTAGACTCCGTGACGTTTTGACTATTCTTATTATTCGTTTAAAATCAGGTGTTAAGGGATGCTTCATTTCTGGGTATCAAAACTATCCTAACTACTCGTTTAACTGCTCGTATATATTTTAATAAAATATTAAAATATATTTTAATATATTTTAACGTCCTTACATACTTAATTTCCTCTAAACACGTGACAAATGTACCTCAAAACATTGCTAAACAACAAAAATTCATTTCCGGTTTCACTATTTTTTTTCCTTTTTTGAAAAAGGCGTACCTGCCTCATTCATTAATTGTCATCTCCGATTGAAACGTTGGTTGATATGATTCTTCACTTTTCTTGTAAATATAAAGACATCGATGGTGATTTTGCCTATCTGTTGTTCCATGAGATTGGGCTATCGATGTCTTCCTCTTTTCTCTTATACTATTACCACAAAATTCATTTTCTTCGAGCCAATTTCATTTATTAAACATTTTTGTTTGTTCTTTCCTGGTATTTCTTATTTATCCGTCAAGGGTATACATTAATATCATTGCTCATAATGTTCAAGTGCTCAAGTACTTAAAATTTCTGAAGTTACAGGATTGAATAGTTTATCAGCAGAAGGAAAAAAAATAACTCGCAAAGTCACTCATTAATACATTAACTTTCTAGCCTATGCACATTTATGGTACTATGGGTCAGTTATCGGACACCGAAAACCGTGTTCATCGGAACTTCTAAGATACTTAAGTCCTCCAGAAGCAGGTGATGATTTTGAGCAGGGCGATGAGAGTCATCTACTTCCTCTGGTTTGGTTTCTATCAATTCTTTTGGCTCGCTACTTTGTGACAATATTTCTTGTCGAAAGAATACATTAGGTGTTAAGTTAATCGAATTGATATTTTTCTATATTAATTCTTCTTCTCGAAGCAAAATAGAATTCTAGTATTTGTTACTTTTAACTTTCTCCTTAGGCTATCATAACACAAGAAAAATACTTTCAAAGTGTTACAATAGGTGCATATCAGAATAAGTAATTTCTGTGAACATTTACAATGCATACAAGAAAATTTTCTCTAAAGGTATAGTTGACCACTGCCATATTATTCGGTTTCTTCTCGCCCAGCATTACGACCAATCAGTGTTAGCAGTTTGATTTGCTTTTAGTTACAATACTCTATAAATCATCATTCATCTATTGTTGTCACTTTAGATAATAAAAACATTAGATGCGATGCTCAACTTTACAGTTCACTTGAGTTCTTTGAAGTGGAAGTACTACTGGAGTATTCCTCTTGTAGACGGTTGTTTTCTTTTATGTTTAATAGTACACCCCCTTATATTTCCCAAGTAGTAATCACAAACTCAGTGCGACAATAGCAACATGTACAGGAACTGAATGAAATAGACGGGATTGATGAAAAGCAACTGAACTATTGAAAACCTTGCCGAATTCGCACCTGACGGAATCGCTCGCAATAAGATGACAAGCATTCGTATCATCGTCTCGCTTCCAAGTTACAGTAAACAAGACAGAGTGTGTGTGTGGGGGGGGGAATCTGGTTGCCATCGTAATATAAGAATAATAGAACAGAATAAAAATGAGAAATATCTATAGGGGAAGCAATATAAGAAGACGATGTAAGGATTGTAGTTGAGATATAAATAGGTACACGTTTTTGAAAAAAAATAGTAAAAAAGGCAGACTACAGTTGCTAACAAAATTAGGTTCTATGAATAATCTGCCTTTTTCCGTTCTCAATACCTGTGAAGGAAATATATACAAAAACTAATTAGACAATTTCAGTTGTTTGAATTTTTTTTCTGTTAATCTACTTACAAAAATGTTTAATAAAGTACGTAAACGTAATAATGCAAATGAATAAATAAACTTAAGTCAATAATATTTGAATAAATGCAGATGTATATAAAAAGTGATCAAATTATATGTGATCAAAAACACAATTGTTTTTATAATTAGATCCGATAAGCGTCGTGTAACTTTTGAATGTTATATCTATGCGCATGTTCATGATATTATAGTACTTCGAATTACTATTCAGTTATTTAAGCAAGCGCTTTATAAAAAAAAAAACATAATTCGCTATACTTCTTAAAGAGAATTAATATTTGAAAATAATTACATCGTGTAAAATAGTCGAACTTTTTAAAGGATAAGTTAAAGTAGAAAATCTTTTACAAACCAAACTTCTCACATACAATTGATATTTATGTGTGCAAAGTTTTCTTTCATACGAAAATAAAAATTTTATTAACACTTACCACGTATTCCAGATCCACAAAAGTAATCTTCTATTGCAGACAATCGTGGATCGTTCCTCTGGAAAAATAGCGCAACAGCTGAAAGTCACAGACAGAAGTGTTTGAGAGCAGTCGAACCATTGGAAGAAATGTGGTATATATAACCGGAGTAGGCCTACACGCTGTTCAACTTGGGACCTGCGCGCGCGCACGAGGGGCCCGTAAGCGCGCGCGCGCGCTCGCTTTTCGACGGACGATATTCTCCGAACGTTCACAACTTTTCAGAATTCGACGTTATTGGTTCAGGCGTTTTCACGTGCACGCACACGGGTTACAACTAAATATAGAGTAACGTAAACCCCGAGGAGTGGGTTGGTCACCACTCCTACGCTTATTCTTCTAAAAAGATGATTAAAACAACGAGAAAATTGCGTCTAAATGAACCAAAATTACTCTTTTCCGGTTGAACGATGTTCTTCTTTATATTTACATAGCAAACAGATGTGTTCTGAGTGCGATATGTCTACGGAAATATACTGTGGAATCTTTTTTTTAAGAAAAATGGCTTTTATATAGATCATATACAAATTTCGTAACTTTTTTAGTTATGTGTAATCCAACTATTGATGCTCTTATAGTGATTGTAGCATTCTCCCTCTCTCTCTCTCTCAACTATATTCACTGTCGTAATAGAGAAAAACACTCAATTGTCACACGCTGACAATGTTAACAATCCTGTGAATTAGCCAAGGTGTTAAATGCTTAAATTTACACACTTTTCAAGGACTTAATAAGTATCATAATTTAGTTTCACGTAGCTGCTTTGTTTTTCAGAGGAATGCGAACTGTTTGTTTAAAAACAAAGCTTTCCACAAACAGAATAACATCATTTTAATCACCAGAGTATATTATCATTTCTAAAGGACATGATTAATTAAAAGGTGTGACAAATATTGTGTTCCATCGGCAAGATGGTGGAAATCAATCCAGCATGTTACCAACAGCATATTACGTTACACGGAGGTTAAAGTTATCATTTATCTGCAACTATTATGGGATATTAGCCCAAACCAATTACTTATAAATCTGATTTTGATTGCAACAGAGGACACGTAGAGCAACAGCGTTATTCTCCATATTTTTGGTTCTGCATAATGCCCTCAATCAGCAGAATACAAAAGGGAGGAGTTCTCTTTAAAATCACAAAAATGACAGAAGAGACAATTGCATCAAGGACTTCGATTTTAGTAACTCAGCATGGTCGAAAATCCCTAGAGGAGGTCGAAAATCTCGACAGGAGAGTAATTCTCCTCTCGTAAGTATTTTCAATGGTGACAAACTCACAACGTTACAATGCAGAAATGAGCAAGAATTCCGCGAAATATTTACTGTTCTTGTTTCGTGATTATGTTCTCTAGTACAGCCAAGGATCGCTGGTTTTATTTTTATTTATTTTTTATGGAGAGAATGACTCTCTCTCTCTCTCTCTCTCTCTCTCTCTCTCTCTCTCTCTCTCTCTATCTATCTATCTATCTATCTATCTATCTATCTATCTCTATCTATCTATCTATCTATCTCTCGTATCTTGCAGTTTTTTGTAGTCCAGTGTATTCAAATTCAAAACATATAAGAAATAATAAAATCACATTAACAGAAATAGTAGGCAATTCAGAACTAAACATAAAGATCATAATAACCTCATCATTTACCATGAAAATTCCAGTTATCAACATTTCTGTAACTTCGATAAAAGATATCTTATTCATGCAAATCAATTATGTCAAGTGTACATTGCGTGCATAACAAAGATAAATCATCAAATTGGCAAAATTGGTTGTTATATTGTAAAATAACCATACCAAGATTTTATTGATGGCTCATTGAGGTTTCCAAACCTGACTTCCCAGAATAGAATATAAAAGTAAACATCATTTTATGTGAATGCCACTCAAAAGAGTGTAAATTTCATATTCATCATCATCATCATGCATATCAAGGATTTAGGCCTAGCATGGCCTGTTCCGGCCTTAGAAGTCATCGTTGAATCGTTTAAGAGGACGTCCTGGTTTACTTTTTCCTAATGGCTTGTACTTTAAGGCTTGTTTTGGTAATCTTTCTGTTTTCATTCTTTGAACGTGTTCCATCCATTTATGTTTATATTTTTTTATTTTTTCTATTACTGGTTCTTGGTTTAATTCTTTCAGAATTTCTTCGTTTCTTTTGTGTTCAAATAGGGTATACTTTGCAGTTTTTCTCATAAACTTCATTTTTGCTGTTATTAATCTTTGTTTGTCTTTTTGTTTTATTGTCTAGATTTCGCTTCCATACAATAAGACTGGTAGGGCTAATGTATTGTATACTTTTAGTGTGGTTTGTTTTTGAACTAGGTTTGGTTTAAATATAGAGTTAATTACACCTGCTATTTTTAATTATTTTGCAATTTTTACGTTTATATCTTTTTCATTTTCATATGTGATCATACATCCTAGGTAGTTAAATGAATTCACCTGTTCTAAGATCTTGTTATCTATTACTGTTTTAGTTCTTGCTGGATCTTGTCCTTTGAAGGCCATAGTTTTTGATTTTTCTGTTGATATTATCATACCATAACCTTTGGATATCTCATTTAGATCTAAAATAGCTTTCTGTAAGTTATCTTCAGAATTTGTAATTATTATTTGGTCGTCGGCAAAGAGGAGAGTGTTTAAGTTAACTGTAGGTGAAAGTTTAATTCCTTGATGTAAATTTTTATTCCATTTTATTATTATTTCATTTAAGTTCATTTAAGTAGATATTAAAAAGAGTTGCTGAGAGGGGAAATTCCTGTAGGACCCCTTGGTTTATCTCTCTCGTATATGATAGCTCCTGATTTAATCTTATTTTTATTTGATTATTTTCATATATACTTGTGATAGCTTTTAGGATATTATTTGATATTTGTCTTTCTTTTAATATGTTAAATAATGTTTCTTTTAACTTTGTCAAATGCTTTTTCAAAGTCAATAAATGCAATATATGTTTCTAAATTATATTCTCTTCTTTTCTCTATTATTGATTTTAGGCAAAAGTCTGGGTCTATACATGAGCGTCCTTTTCTAAATCCATTCTGTACCTCTAGAATAAAGTTTTCGGAATATTGCATTAGTTTGCTATTTAAGATTCTGCTATATATTTTGTAACAGGAATTTAGTATACTGATACCTCTATAGTTTTTAGGGTCATCTCTATTACCTTTCTTAAAGATAGGAATCACAATTACTTTTTTCCATTCTATTGGGGGGATACCAGTTGAATAAATTTTATTTATAAATAATAAGAGTCTTTCTTTGAATCTAGTTCCTGCATATTAATATAGTGTTCTGAACCTAGTTTATCTTCTCCAGGTGATTTTCCGTTTCTTGTTTCTTTTAGGCTGAATTCTAATTCTTCTTCAGTTATTTCCTTTTCATTTTCGTTAATTGTTTGCCAGTTGTCTTTTTTAAAACATTTGTCTATCTACAATTCTGTGTAGTAATTTAGAAATTCTTTTAATTTCAATTTAGTGTTTAATTTTATGTTTTCATTGGTATCTGCATTTAAGTGTTTCAAAATCTTATATACACATTGGGTCTTATTTTATATAAATCATGTTCTAAATTAGAAATAGATTTGTTCCATGATTTTCTGTGTCTTTTTCTGACTTCTCTTTTAGCTATGGCTCTTATTCTTTTATATTCTATTTATAAATATTTATTTATAAAAAGAAAATTTCATATTATTATTATTATTCCATGCTCTCCGTCTCCACCAACTACAACGAACCGCAACTAACATCATCATCTACACCAACGCCATCTACCGCCCGCCATCAAGGTGGTGGGCTGTAGATGGTGCAGTAATAGTGTTAGCATTATAAATGTTAATACTATGATTTAGGACTAAATTAGAGGTAGTAGGGCTTCAGCACTTTCTTCACATAAACGTTCATATTTATATGAAGATCTGTGTAAAAGTTTCGACTTTTCCCAATGGATTCTATGGTTTGGATTTTCAATTCCGTTTTGGGAGAGACCAGATTTCTGTGGTTTCTGTGGTTTGAAAAGATGAATGTGGTCTTGATGTTCCGAGATGCGTTTCTGAACAGATCTACCTGTCTGTCCAAAGTAAGACAATTTGCAGGAGCATGGGATCTCCTAAATCTGGCCTCACTCAACACGGAGTTGAAAATCCAAACCATAGGATCCATTGGAAGAAGTCGAAACTTTTACACAGATCTTTATATAAATATGAACGTTTATATAAAGAAAGTGCTGAAGCCCTACTACACAGACCAAATTTAAACCGCAACGACGTTCTTACTCTTCCTAAAGTATGGGAAATTGTCATACAAAATTGTATAAAATAGTCTCTTTATATATGTTATTATTTTTTTATTTTATTTTTTTATTTTATTATTTTTTTGTTCAGTTATATTTTAATTTACTTCTATAACACATTACTGCACGCATATTAAGATTCCATTGTAATTATGCGCCCTAACTGTATGTTGTTCCAAGTATTGTTTGAAAGAGGTGATAATGCAGCCGGTAATAATATTTGGATCAATTCCTTGAGTTGCTTGAAGGAACATATGCGAGAACCTTATAAGAGATTAGGAGGGGGGAGAATGGATCTTGAAATTCATAATAACATCAGAGAAATTAGTGTTCGACCATATCAATGATTGTAAACTCTTTGTCACAGCGATCACTTGACCTTGAAAGGAGAATTAATACTATGGAAAAGTGACAATTAGAGCTCGCCAAGGATAGAAGTTCAGAAAACGGCAAGTGAGTTAAGAGAATGCCAAAGAATACTGTGGAACATCTTGCGTGATTACATTTGTCCTTCAGAATAAATTTGTTAATAATCATTCAGCTATCTGATTAAATAATGATCAAGTTCTTAAAGAAATATAAGAAAATAGCTATAGAAAGCGTATTGATCTGAAGACTATTAAGTATGATATATTAGCAAAAATTAACATTATTAATTCTTAATCAAATACACTGTAATGCACAATTTGAATTACAACTATAAATGTTAAGATTAAGCCTAAAGAGGTTTTATAGATACATATAAAAGATGATAAGGAGAAATAGAAACGATAACGACAAATTAAACATAACCAGTTTACCTGGAACAGTTTTGAATGGTTATCTACGATTGCAAAAGAATTCAATAAGTATTTTGAAAGTGTGTATGTGTGAATACTAGTCAAGTAAGAAGTCTGAAGAACAAGACTTACTGATAGAGGAGAAAGAAATATTTGATATCTTAAATCACTTGACCATTGATAAGACTGGAGGTAGGCATGATATCCCTCTCTTATTAAAAAGACGTATGTCAGTGTTCTTAGTGTTATTACCGAATTAATGATAAAATTAATTCTGAACTGTGTTCAGGATACTTTTTCACAGGAATCGAATGTTGAACATGGCACATCATGGTTTCGTTATGAGGAGATCAGTTACGAAACCTGATTGTATACCTTTCATAAAAAGGTTCATCAAGGAAATACACCAGGGTAATGGATGTAATGCGACTGGATTGTAGCAAGGTTTTAATACAGCTTTAACACATAAGTCTGCTGGCTGTAATGCACTAAACAAATGATGATCATCTGATTATATGGATGGGAAACTAGTTGACAGACGACTCAAACTAGTATTCAGAGGAAAGTCTTCAATGTCAGGACTAAAATTGTCTTTTAAGATGTAAGATGAACAAATATACCTTGTTCATCTTACTGTTCTGACAGAAAATGTGGAATAGCCTTCATCAATGGGTTGTAGAAACGGTGAATTTATGTACCTAGAAGACAGAATTATAGAATTCTTATGACTCGATATCAGGTCAATTATAATTTAAGTATAATTTATTATTTAATTTGGCATAGAACATGTCGATATTGCAATAGATCAATGTACATGTACATAAATATGTGTGAGAATTATTTTAAAAAATAGAAAAGTAAAAATATATATAAATAAATAAAATCAAGGTGATAGAGTGAATGAGAAGAAGAGAATAAACTGAGTGAATTTGCACAAGCCATTCTGTCTGTCTGATCTGAAATTTCTGTTACATGTATCGGTTTGGCCACAGCGGTGATTAATTTCTTTCTCCAGTATTGAGCTAGTCGTTCTCAAACTGGGACTTTAATGTTGGTTTCCCTCCGCGTGCTCCTGTTTTCTCCTCGCAAACATAAAACCGACCTTGAATACATTTTGGTGTAAGAAAAATGTATAAATATGAATTTAGATATTTCGTGGAGCCTATCAGAAGATTTCTGATAGATAGAATTTTTTCAGGTCTCTTTACTGTTGTTATTTATCCAGCAATTAGAGTGGTGTTGGTCTCGTCCAGACAAATTCTTCTAACCGAAAGGAATTTAACATTTATTTATATCTGCCCGAGCACGTAAACACACGTTTTCCATGCAATAACTTGCATTATTGCAAGAAAACTTGTTCCAAGCAACAGCTCATGAATATCATGAGGCAAAATATTTTTCTTTACCCAACATGAATAAGTTAAAATATTTTTAGATGGCACGTTATGGCACCATAGAAACGGCAGATTCTGCTCGCGCATCAGGTATTAGTATAATGAGTAAATGTTTCATCTGTCATAAACAAAATATCATCCCGTAGTTGTTAGATTCATCACAAAGAATAAAATAAACCATATTAGCGATATTAGAATTCTAGCGAATAGAAAACCTACTCATAAGCGTATGTGTTCTGACCAACACAAACAGATACGTAAGCGATGCAGCGAAAAAGCAAGTGAATGAGATGCTTTAGGTCAACTGAAGCTTTTTATTAGAATCATAGATTCAACAACCTCTGAGATGAAAAACAAAACATTAAAATTTTGCTTTTCTATCTTTTATTTAGTCGCCTTCGGGAATGTACATGGCATTATACCACAGCTAAACAACTTACGTGTGCATCGTACTACTATAAGCTACATAATGTCGAAAATTATCTTGCGTGAAAGAGTTAATTCATTAGCAAATAAAATAAATGACAACAATCTTCATCCTCACATTGCCCAGAGCAGTATTTTTCAATGTGGTCAACGGCCCTCTAGTAGTCTACGAGAGAGAATTTTATATGCAAAGAAATAGTTTTTTAATCTTAATTTGTAAATTTTCATCTAGTGTTAAGAATTAAAATCATATTAAGCAATAAAGGCTTTTTTTAATCCTGTACGTTTAATATAATAATGTGGATAATAATTTACCACACCGTGTAAAAGTGTGTGCTGAAAAATTGTGATAATCACCATGAGAAATTGAAGTGGAACCATGTGACTTACACATTCTTCTACATATTCTCCAGGAAGTGTTATACACTTGTTACGATACTGCTGCATCATTTGCTATCCTCTGAGAAAAAAGTCTTTCCCTTGTTGCATAAACCAGTCCTCAGCTACAGATATAACTTCATTTTGTATAAGTGTATTTTTCAAATAGTGTGTATGTATAGTGGTTCCTATATCAGCCAATGTGTCGCCACCTTAGGCTCGGAAATGAGGGGTTTGCCTAGCATAACTTGCAGACCTTGAGTTATGCGAAATTATGAGAGAAATTCATATTCTGCCTCTTTGTAACATCGTGCTTGAATTTCTAACTCTCCTTTATCTGAAAAAAAAAAAGGGGGGGGGGAAACAAATCAACTATACGCGGAGCCCGATGCAAGACAAACTCAAGCTTGATCAAGGCATAAGTTTAATGGTGTCCGAAAGAAAGCAGTGGTTTTCGTGGTTTTTATATAAACGTAATTCCTCGAATGCTTGAACTTTAATGATAAATACTTGATAGGTTTCTCTCTTGTTTGGTATAATTCTTATTCTAATTTCCCTCCAACTTATTTTCGACTGAATTATATGTAGTTTGTTTATGTTATGTGAACTACTTCCCAAGTGCACATTTAGGGAAGGCATATAAAGGCACACTTGTGGTAGTAAAATACGATCTATCAGTAAAGGGTGGAGTAATGGGGCATCAGTGTACCGCTGAGTTATAAGTTTTATCCAAGAGCAAAGAGATCAGAAAAATACCACACTGCGGTAACAGTAATCTGTAGAAAACAAAATCATGAAGATCACATCAACTATTGACGCCTATGACGTAGACAAGATAACTTCAATAAAGAAAGGTCACATGACATTTTAAGACTCTAGGCTAAATACTTTAAATGCAGGTTATTTAAAGAATTAGTAGGACTAAGCTAGCTGAGAATTAGATAATCTCTAATCCTTTAGATAAAATTTCTCATAATTGTTCTTCATGATCTAAATCTATAAATAACACGCGAGAAATTTTATCGAATACACAGTACACCATATTATAAATGTCGTATGCTATGTATCTGTATATTTATAAATAGCCTTATAAATTATACGGTTAATTATTCATAGTTAATAATTAGCCTTATCGAAATGTATTTTTAAAATTTCGTAGCACAGATTCCATAAGTTTCTAGTCGACAATCTAATCAAGGAAGCGGTTTTAAAATATTATCCGTAATGATATCAAATTTCGAAGTAATGGGTAAAATTGAATTTTATTTAGACAGCCTGTCTATTTAAATATGTTGACTTTTTATTTCAAAAATATTGGAAAGAACCCCGAATATTTAATAATGATTTTATTTTGTACCAGAGCTAAGTGTAAAAATAACTATTCTATATTAAGGAACTTACTCGTTTCCATAGCAACTGTTGCCGTTAATGTTTCTGAGTTATTGAGGAGCTAACCATAATGAAAGCCATCTTTGATAAAAAAAAAACCAACGACACCTGTAAATATTGTTATTATCTCTCCAAATTGTTTTCCTTTAGTTGTCTTTGGGTGGAGACATAAAAGACAGTCATACTTCATTATAGTTATGTAGTCTCTGACGTAATGCCTATAAATTATAATATCAGTACGGGGGGGGTGTACACACACACGCATATGCATGCAGAGATAGATTGTAACACCATTTATTCCTAAAACGATAGACAGGAACATTCAGGAACAGGAACAGTAGCCCCAAAAAAGAGTAATTTTAAAAACATTAATGGAATGTTATTTTAGTTAATTTTTTACTATTGTTAAGAAGAAAGCTGATGAATAGTTTGATTGGAGTGAACTTTAGTTCTAATTAACTTCATTTACTTCTTAAATGAGTCAAATAACTTCTTCAATCAGCAAATAAATTCCCATTAATCGCACTGCAACCTTGTGAGAAAAGCGAAGCTCAGTCATAGCATCTTGGGCTTTACTTGCATCTCATCTCGCTTCCTTCCTCATATTGAATTTCGAATGTATAATGAACATGTATTTGCAACGTGGGACAGTTGAATAAGACCTCAGTAAGATAGGAATCATAATAAAAGAAAGCAAAGAGACAGTAGTAATTGTTCTGATGAGAAACTGAAAGAAAATGATGTACTCAATGTACTGTGAATACAGAAAACATTTAATAGGCAGGAAATGCAAGTAGGCGTTTATAACATGATACGGAAGTAATTTGTTACTTTTTCTTTGTTTCCTATGTCTCACGTTCCAAAGAGTAAACTGTAATTTGGAAACTACTGCCAGAAAGTCAAGAATTTTGCCTTCTCATGCAAGAAAGGTGATGATAAATGACTTATGGTTTTTATGAGCCCAAGTCTTTGAAATTAATAACTTAAAAATTAATTCAGGTCAATTTTACATGCAGACTCTTTCTGCAGCAAAAGCAACTGTAGAAGTGGTTACGTAGGATTAGATCAAGCAACGTTTTCGACCTCTCCCCTCTCTCCCCCCCCCCTCTCTCTCTCTCTCTCACACACACACACCCACACACACAAAATTTCTTATTTAATCAAGTTGAAGGACTATCTTACCACAAAGAAGGTACTCTAATATACAGGCAGTCTGTATACCCACTCGAAAGGGTAGAAATTATTTTGCACAAACTACATATGAATGTGGGAAATTCAGTTTGAATTATCAAATTCGGTAGCATTTTTGAGTTCTGTTTATGTGTTTATTAAGAATAAGAAATGCTTCTGTTATAAATATGAAATAGAATAATTGATAATATAAATAGTGATAATAGCCCAGTTTTGCTAAAACTCTATCATTTTTAACTTTTAACTTATTCAGTTATTTTCTTCGTAGGAACGCAGTAGTGTAAAACAAAATTGTTTTTCGAATCGTTTATATTCGCAAAATTCAATACATCTTTTCACTACAGACAATAATTTGAGATACCGCTCAAAAGTATATTCTCAAAATGAAAGAAAAAAGAATAGACTAGTTAAAAGGGTAGATTGTTTCATTCAGTTCTGATAAACAAACAAACACGGGAATTTGGGTTTATTTGTGTATTAATAAAGGCAGGGGATCCTAGTGAAGTTGGCGATGTTGCTGACGCATTTAACCGGCGTTTTAACTCAACATGCTTCTGACATGATATTAGAATTATGCTTCGTACACTTTACTGTTTATCAAATATTTAAAGGAGCATTCGACCGATATGCTCATGCAGTTGGGTAATTATGGCAAAAGAGCAATCTTATAAAGAAAGACGAAAGGTAAAGATAATACACCTCCGAATCAAAATATTAAAATAATCAAAGAAAATGTGTTGAATGGTTTGCAATTCTAATTTATTATATAGAAGATAATTATTATCATATATGAATGAGCATCATCTAAATCTACGTACTTTAGATTATATAACCATGTAAACACATAAAAATGTAATATGAATAAAAAGAAATCTGTTATTTGAAAACATTCACAAAATTAGAATAATTTTTAACGTGGTTCAACATATTGGAATATTCCAAATTTTTCCGATTGGTTTTGAAGAGAGCATAGAACTGGAATACAGCTGCGGAAGTGGCTCGTGTGTGAGGAATCGTTTGCGCGAGGATTTCAGTTAATCATCTGCTAAACATGGGTCGAACGAGTGACATATCGGAAGCTAGGACGTTTCGTATGGTGTCTCTACACAAAGAAGGCCAAACTCAGCAGTTTATAGCTAAGGAATTGAAATGTTATAAAGCAAGCGTGAGTACAGTATTCTAATAACAGGAGTTTTCAAATTAATCGCTGCAATAGCGGTCGAAATATCGTGAAAAAAAAAACCGCTTTCGAAATGTAAAGTATTTTCACAGGAGATGGAAAGAACTAGGTGTAAATGTGTCTAAATCGACGACGTTTCAGACGACTTCTCAAATTGGGTTTTAAATCACGTGTGCCTAAGTTGAAGCCGCTTATGACTTCCAAGTAAAAGACAGCTAGAGTGGGATGGTGTAAGCAAAGACTGTTGTGGGGTCAACAGGACTGGAAAAGGGTACTTACTTTTAGCGATGAAAGTATGTTTTGTGTGTCCCATGGGCATCAAGGGATAAGGGTTTGGTGTATTAAGCAAGAACTGCAAGAAATTATAATGTCACAAGTGTCTCTCAAGAGTCAATTCCAAAGTGTACCAAGAAATTCTTGAGCACTTTGTTAGCGGCATTGGAAGATTTATGTGATGGTGATTTCCTTTTTCGGCAAGATTCAGCTTGCCACACTTCCAAGATCCCTGCTAGATGGCTCAAGAGAAAGGCAAGTCAATGTAATTCCTTGGTGGGCGAACTCACCAGATTTAAACCCCATTGAGAATTTGTGGAAATTATAAATTAACGTCTTCAAGAAGTTGCCCCAAAGGACAACAATGAACTGTGTCTAGTCTGCAGACCATATGGACATATTTGGATAACAAAGACTGAACCGCTAGTAAATGATATCCCCAACCGTTTGCGAACGGTCATAAAAGCAAAGGAGGATGCACCAAAGTACTAATTACCATGTTGTTTCCCTTTGGCTGCAATTTGTGCATTTATTTTCACATCATTCTATTATTCTGAACCAAATTAAAAGTATTTTAATTTTGTGAATGTTTTCAAACGTTTCTTGTAATTTCTATTATATTTTTATGTGTTTACAGGGTTATTATAATCTACAAATTACGTAGATTTAGATGATACTAATTCATATTTGATAATAATTATTTTCTGTGCAATAAATTAGAATTATAAATCATTCAACGCATTTTTTTGATTTTCTAAGTTTTTATATATACTATAAAGAAAATTACATCAGTGCAAAATACAATAAGTAATTACAGCAGAAGACTATAAATACACTGTGTTATATCTGTCGATTGTTTGTTTTCTTCGGCGGTTAGCTTGCTTTGCTGATAACAAAAATCATAGTTCCCGAGGTAAAAACCTTTCTACCTTCATATGAGACTAGTTAGTTTACATTTCAATTAATTTACCATTAGGTGAAAAGTGTATCCTGTTGTACGCGTCCATCATATGTAATCTAAATAGTCAATATGAAAAGGTATAGCTTGTTTGAATCGCTCTTCAGGTCCTTCTCCTCTGTTAGTATCAAAGAGTGTTAAAAATTGCCTGAGTATGATGAATTTTCCAGACCAAGAATGATGGATCGAGAGCATTTTGCTTTTATCGCTACGACCTTCCTTCTTTCTGTCCGCATGAAACAACAGGATTCAACAAAAGCAGGATTCACTTCTTTACCAGAGGTCTGGATAAAATTTTCTTCGCTTGTGTTTCTTTGTTCACCCCTTTGTGTCAGGAAAACATAATAACTTTAATGCTTGTCTGCTGGTATACCCAATTCGAGACAATGTATCACACATTGTGTTCTAAATACACTCATCTGCAGTCGACGGCTCTACCAAGAAATCATCAGTATATAGAAGAATATATTTTCTATGCATACTATTACTATTCTCTCTCTCTCTCTCTCTCTCTCTCTCTCTCTCTCTCTCTCTGCGAAGGAAATGGTAATACAGTCATGCATTATACATCCAGGAATTTCCGTTTTGATACACACGATGTTGTTCTGGTGAAAGGCAAAGTTATCACCTCCGTGTTGCATACGAGTAGAAAGATGTTTTGTCAATATTCTCACCAATTGATATAAATTGGTGAGAATACCATGAATAAAGTAAGTAAATCATGTTTCTGAATTGCTCCAATGAAGAACTTATAACTGACAAGTTTTATTTATGGGCTAAAACATAAAACTCTTCCTATATTTTATCTCACGTACTGCACTTATCTGCTATAAGATGTTCTTGAGTATACATGAAATTACTTTTGACTGTTGAACGTTTAAAACTAGAAGATGAAGAAAACGTGAAGCGAGGTGAGATGTTGAAATATTCCACATTATAGAAGTAATGAAATTAAACGAAAAGATAACTTGGTTGGATGAATTAGAAGTTGAATTTATGGCTATCAATCGGCGGTCGCAGGTATGTTTTTAATTTAATAAGATGGCAAGGAAAGTATTAGCAAACTTTGTTATGGCTCGACAAAGCATTGCAGGTAAATTGTTTCCCCAACAGAAATGCAAATACCCACCTACTCAGAACAAGTAACACAACGTTTACGAAAGACGAACTATGCTTGTAGATTATCGTGTAGAAAGATTACAATGCTTGCAACCACGAACAAAATCAAATAGGAAAATAATAACAAATCTAAAATGTCCTTTAATATGGTGAGACAACGTGCAGAGAGTTTAGTATATTTCCAAACGTAGTGTATCACGTGCACTACACTGTGACATGATGGAAAATCATTCCCTTCTCTGAATACCAAAAATGGAATCCATCAGTCATTTGAGTTGGGAGGGAGGTTATCCTCATCTTAGAAGGCTTGTAAGTGATGTTCGCCTGCACTCAACTTAGCAACTCCCATCGGAAAGATTGCTTTGGTTCATTATCGCTGATAGGAAAGAGCTGTATAGCACTTTCCCTGTTAGTATTCAGAGAAAGAGATAAACACCATTCATATCCTCTTATTACAATTTTGATAGTATGCGGTGGTTGTCTGGATTAATATTGAAAGTGGGGTTACACTTTGGTATTACATTCCAAATAGCAATGCTCATTAGTAAATGGCAATTGTAAGATATACCTTAAAATAGCACTACTTAGAAAACACCATGCATACTTACGTACTCATTACGATACGTAGAGACTATTTGTCGTGCTAAATTCCACTTTCCCAATTCTATTCGTCATCGATCAATAATAAACTAGTGCTCGCTCTTCTTCCTAATGCAATCATATATTACATTTTTAAAGATAATACAAGAAAATATTATATTAATGATTTTTTTTAGTTATTGATATACATTCTTGTTGCTGAGTAGGATTACAAAAAAGTATTATTTCGTGTAGTAATTAGCTTATGGAAATTTCTCGAAACAAAAAGAAAGAAAGTGAATGTAAACAGGTTTCATTAAAGTAGACAGTTTGCTATAATGTTAAAGGTACGTTACTCTATCACTTTCACCTTATAGGGAAAAAACTGTAGATGGAAAATTTTAAACCGATGCTTGAAACACTTCAGCTGTTTCTATACATTAGCATGTCTGGGGAATTCCACCAAACTTAATTCCCTGAGTGATTTCATGCAGACAGAGAGAGAGAGAGAGAGAGAGAGAGAGAGAGAGAGAGAGAGAGAGAGAGAGAGTGTGTGTGTGTGTGTGTGTGTGTGCGTGCGTGCGTGATACAATACAATTACACAGATAGCATGTAATTCTATTGTTCGTTTTATTGATCTGCATCAACTTCTGCGAGAGAAACATTGGTGAAAGTTCAAATGAACATGATTCGGGTAGTATTATTTTGAAATACAAAGCACCGCTGGAAAAGATATTCAGCGAATATTAGCAGTCCGCACTATTTGCAAGAAGACCAACACCACCACACGCGTGCATCTTTTTTTTTTTTTTTTTTTGTCATTGGTTACTTTCAAATCCTGATGTGCGCACGTCCATTTTATTCATTGAGCAAGCAAATTTCACTAGGGGCCTGGTGTTCTGATATTTGTAATGATCATTTATCGGCTGTGCCAATTCACATGCAAAGATGAAATGAATATTTTCAGTAGGTTAAATTTAGGAAAAATAAATAGACCTTATTTATTTTTTTTAACTTCTTTTATTTGTTTATTGATAAGATAGTGCATGTAATGTCATCATGACGGAGTTCCACCGCATATTTCTCTCAACAAGCGATTGTAAATATTCATCAGTTAACATTCATATTAATTATTGAAAACATGTTTTGAAGAAACATGAAATTTCTCAAACATTCGCACAAAACTGTGAAATATTCAAACTGGTTAGTCCTTATAAGGACTGGCTTAAAGGGGCGAAGCAAGAATGCTTTTTATCTTCTCCGTTATCTGTAGAGGACAGTGTAGGGATAAGGTGGTATTGAGCTATTAAAGCTCTGGTCATGGCAGGAGGGTAACAGCAATAGCCGATCCTCAGTTAGAACTTCACTGGCTACAGCATTGCCATCCATTACCCTCCAAGGATATTGGATTGAATATTGAATGAATCAATCACCGCATCTCACGGCCGATTCACATTCAATCCAAATTCTCAAGCTGGTTAATACATCTTGGTTTTTATAGTAAAAGAGTTATGTTTATAATTAAAAGGTGTATTAACAAATTTCACCGATTTGTTTTTAAACTTTAAATTCTAAAAATAAAAAATAGATTTGATTTACTACTTATATATTTTATAAATATATATATGAAAATTATATTATTTTTTTCATAATAGAACAAATTAATATTTCACAGTTATACAGAATGTTAGTGATATTATTCTCATCCAAGATTCTAAATAAAACCACAGAGGCAACACATGAAAAATTTATTTTTCTTTCTATAATTAATTGCTTCTTTCGTTAACATTTTTTTCTTAATTAGACTCATACAATAAACGTGAATTAAATTCGATTATAATCAGAAGTAGTTGAGTAGAATAATAAATAAGAATTAACTTAGGGTACGCTAACCTGGAGGATTACAACCTAAAGAGCGTCCGTCTTGGAGTCCTATAGGGTCCCTCTTGGTGACGGATGGAGGGAGACCTCTGACATGGAACTTGTTTCCTGTTAGGGCTGTTCCGAATATTCTGATTAATGGGCCGCGAACCAAGTAGATCCACTGCCTTGAGGAGTATAGGGTTATAGGTGAGTCACTCTATTTCTGAAAGATATGCATACAGAGATCTGGTCTCCTAGGTGGGAGAAGAAGCAATGAGTTGAACAATCAAAGCATTTTTTTAATTTATGGATTATAAAAAAGATATGGAAAAAATGATTTGTTCTGTAAACCGAAGATTGTGTGCATCATTTTTGTATTAAAGGCAATCTTGCCTTTAATACAAAACATCATACATCCCCTTCTTGGAGATGTGTTTTGGCATTAAGGGTAAATATTAAGATTAGTGATCGGAGCTTGTTCCACCTTTGCCACGAGTTGCCCTGGTCCTGCAGTACCTGTGGGATCAGTTAGACTTGCATCAATTGCAGGCGCAAACTTGACTTTTAGTCTGTTTGCTTACATGGGAAATGGAGTAAAACCAGGTTTAAAATTGCTTGGTATCTTTAACATATTTATACCCAAGGTAAAAATACTTTCTACATATACATACATATATATATATATTTATACCCAAGGTAAAAATACTTTCTACATATATATATATATATATATATATATATATATATATATATATATATATATATATATATATATATATATATATATATATATATATATATATATATATATATATATATATATATATATATATAGGGTGTTCGGGATAAATTTGACATATTTATAATTAATTATATTTTTCCGTAAGTTACATGTATTAACACACACTTCTCTTCATTTAAAAGTTTGGACCCTTCTTCATTCATATACAAGATGTCAGAAAGGATGGATAGCTGGAACCCACCTGAATCATGGAAGAGAATAACTTGTATCATGATGATTCGTGCCCGCCATCAAAATAAGGATATTACGACTGCTGCCCAATGCTCCCTGAATACAGTAAAAACAATCAGGCATGAACTAGAGACTTGCAATGGTGACTACGAGGATGTAGCAAGAAGAAAGATCCCTAGCAGACGATCTGATTGCGTTCGTACAGCAGAATTCCTCGCAAATCTGCAGGAACAGGTGTTGAAGAACCCTGGCATTGGAATTCGGGCTTTGTTCGTGGAGTTGCTAACTGTAGTCAAGCCCTGGATAACAAGGGTAGGCAATGGTAGGCCGTATGTATGGCAGCAGGATTCGGCCCCTTGCCACACCTCTGGGAAAAGTCAAAAATGGTTGTCTGAAAATTTCTACGACTTCACCAGTCCAAATGTTTGGCCTCCAAACTCCCCAGACCTTAACCCCATGGATTATTTTGTATGGGGCGCAGTTGAAAAAGACACCAATCGCACTTCCAGTAATACAAAAGCCCAGTTAATGGATAAAATTAAAACAGTTTTTGCGGCCCTTCCCAGGGAGACTGTAGCATCAGCTTGTTCGAGGTTCCGAAGCAGAATTGAAGCTGTGATCGATGCTAATGGTGGTTATTTTGAGTAAATCTTGTTGATAGTATTGTAATTAACTCTGCCTGTAATGTTTTTTTGTCAATTCATTAAATTTAATAGATACAAAGAAGATTTTCTTTTTCCTTACGAAACTGTCAAATTTATCCCGAACACCCTGTATATATATATATATATATATATATATATATATATATACTGTATATATATATATATATAGAGAGAGAGAGAGAGAGAGAGAGAGATACACAATTTCTTGCAAGTGATAAAATTGTATTAACTACATTACAAGATGATCCCTGAACATAAAACCAATAAACTATTATATAAATAATTATAAACAAAAATGGTTAGAACATATCTAAATCGAATGGACAATGTCAGACTGCCAAAAATACTATTTGGATATAAAATAAATGAAAAAAGATGTTTTATAAGACCAAGAAAGCGATACTATTTGATCGGAAAATGTCACTTAGCATAAAATCCATGAGAGGAAGAAGTAGTGAAGAAAAAGAATTGGAACAACACTAAATTTTATATAAATTAAATTAAAACCAATTTTCAAAAGAAGGAAAATATAAAGAAATGAAACAAGAGGCAGATAAAATCTGTTGAAAGAAAGCCAACAAGACCTTAATGATACGATATGCACAAAAAGAACAAGAAAGAAAGAACAATGATTATCTTAGATAAGCCTAAAACATAACTAAACTAATTAAAGCAAATCAGCTCGGACTAGATATATGCAGAGATAGACAATGAAACAATAATAAACAAAGAATAAATTTAAAAAAAACAGATGAAGATTATATTTCGATGACAAACAATAGGAACTTTTACAACTCAAAATTGTATACCAACTGAAGATTAATATGTACAGCTACTATCAAGGCAAGAACTTGCCGATATGATACATTCATTCAGGAACAACAAATCCACAGGAATAGAAAACTTCCCGCAGAATTGCTTAAATTAGGAGGACAGAACTGAACACAAAATACACTCATTGGAAAGATTGTAACGTACACCTTACCCATGGAGGTGTCCGTTGCCATGTGATGAGTTATGTGTTGGTGGCCGGTGTAAATTGGAGGAATATGATTCTCCCAAGTTCGTGCAACTGTGTCCGGGTGAAATGGCTCTCTTTCAAACTCCATCAGAAGGGAACTGATGGAGTTTGAAAGAGACGTTGTGATATGATCCATGTTGTAGGCCCATCTCGTCGGCAAATTGTTGACAAATTAGGCCATCCCAGGGCAACAGTCAGGGATTCCATATTATACCATACTGAGATGGAAGGATTGGTCGACATTGAATGCGGAGTTCTGGAACATCGACTGGAACACAAATCTGCACAAACACATTCAGAACCGAAGCTCACAACATGAGTTTCCATGGTAGGACTGCAAATCCTCATATTACCCGAACGAAAAATGCAGAGTGGTCTTCAGTGGTGCAAAAAGCGTGGGACGTGGAAGCTTGGAAAGTTGCTAGCGGGATAACAGAGACGAATCACACTACAACCGCTACTGAGTAGATGGACGGGTGTGGCGTT